>NC_048895.1:41700710-41705351 GCF_011077185.1 Oxyura jamaicensis | reverse complement strand
AAAAAAAAGAAAAAAAAGAAAAAGAAAAAAAAAGAAAAAAAAGAAAAAGAAAAAAAAAGTCCAATAGTCTGGTGGAGTATTAAAGACCTGTAGGGTAGCATTTAAAATGGCTATGATATTGACTATGATATTGAGGCACTTACTTCAGTTTTAAGAACCTTCTCTTCTGAGGTGCCGAGCACCCACATCTGGAATTTCCACTGGGTTCAAGGTGTATCAAGTCAGATACTCACTTTTTGAAAATTTTGGAAAATGTTGATGATGGAATGCAAAGCAGATGTCATGGTCTTTGAAAGCTCACTTAGTGAGAGCCAAGATTGGGGATAAAAATAATGATATAGTTTCACATGTAGGCTCAAATATTAATGGTAATTAAGAGAAGTAACATTACCCCCGGGTAATGTTACTTCTCCTTTCAGATGAGAAACACATGTGATATTTTGAAAGAAGACTATGTAAGTTAATTATTGTAAGATGTTTATGCAGCTTAAAAAATGGTAGATTTGCACTCTGTGACAACTAAAAGGCTACCACAGGAGCTCACTGCTGCCCCTCAGCTCCATTGTACCAGGACTGATCCTAAGACTGGGCTTTGCTGCTGTAGGCAGGAAGGATATAACATAAGAGAGAAATGCTGAATCACTTTTCTTCAGTTAAGGCTTCACAAGAAAAGTGTATTTTTAACCTTAGCAAATACCCCTGTGCCTGATCTTCCATGGGTATTTATACGTTTTTATTTTAATAACTCCCCTTAAGGCCAATATGAGCTAAGCATGTAAATCTCTGGAGAACTGATGAAAAAAAAAAAGCAATCTCATTCACTTAAATATAAAAATAAACCATTTGGCATGTTTATGCAGAAAAGAGTCTCATAAATTATTACTACTTTTTTTGTCTGTCATGTAGTACTTTCCTAGCTGGATTTAAGGCACGCATGGCTTCCAGTTTGCACTTTGTGTGCCTTGAAGTGATGGTGAATAGATTCATTAAGCTAGAACAAAAAAAACCTGCTAATTTGTTGCCTGTCTTCTATTTCAAATGGATGATCTAAAAGGCTGAAAGTATTTGTGTAGTTGTTGCGGTGCTGCTTGCAATTTGTTAGAGCGGAAGTAACCCCCGCCAAATTTTTAAGCAGTATTTTCCTTCAAGCAAAATCTCCAGGTCGCAGCTCTTTCAATTACATGCACAAGAAAGCAAGGAGACAAAGCTAGTCTGGAGAGCTTTCTCTTTTAGCAGCAAAGTTTGCATTTCTTTTAATGTAGTTAAAACATTTGATGGGAGGGAGTGTGGTTTAGTGATGTGAGGTGATTTCCAAATGAGTGTTAGCTTTTTGCTGACCTACTTTCGACTGGCGGTGTATTCTTGTCCATTACTTTTTGTCATTGAATAATGCTGATATATTAAGCTGCGTGCTTCAAGGGCATTGTAAAATTGCATGTAGGGGCAGGACTGAACTGTGAAAGTGCGAATTACTCTATCAGATCATACCCAATTAAAAAGTGACAAGCACAGCAGGAGAAATTGAAAGCAAGGTTTATCTTTCATGTAACATAAGAAGTCACTATATCGGTTAGAAACAAAGTGAGTGTGAAACAGATTCTCCACCTCTTCTCATCCCTCTCCAAAAAATATTAATATCTGCTGACTTTATTATCGGAATGAATAAGCCCCTGAATTGTAACAGCTCATGTTCAAGGATATTACGACAATGGCAAGAGAATGGGAAGTACAGCAGCCACATACCTTGAAGCTATCTGTTATCAAAGTGTGTGCTGAACCTCAGGTCAACGCATTGCAAATTGACAGATAGGGAGTTTTGAAAAGCTGGTTGTAGTTTATATAAAACTGTAGTGTGTCATTAAAAGAAGACTTGCAGGCTCTCTGCACTTCCACAGGAAGCACGGGAATAAAAGGATGGTAATGAAAGCAAGAACTTGTACTGAGCCCTGTACTTGTTAGAAAACTCTGCTACAGGATAAGGAAACTTGTTTAGTTTCCAGTGCCATTGCAAAAATCCTCATATAACCTTTTGCTTAACGTTTGCCAGCACTCTTCTAATGGTGAGATAGATCTGTGAATGTAGAAACGAATGCAGTTGTCTATACACAGTATAATCTTCCATAATCCTGCTGGCTCAAGGTATTGTGTTGCAAAACCTGTTCTGACAGTGATTCTGGATTAATGATACCATGGATGACATTATGATGCTTTAATAGAGAATTAGGGTGTGTGTGTATACATACATACATACATATATATATATATATAAAATCCGATAACCTCTCTCTTTAAACAAGCAAACAAACAAAAAAATGAATCAGCTTCATGAAATGTGTCCCATGTTTGCTATTGAGGTGCAGACTGCTTCAGCTATGTGTGACTTCTGTCTGACCAGGTGTACACCTCCTTCTGCAGATAGTCAATGTCACATTGACCCTGATGTTTGCTGCAAATGGTATTGCCTGAGTAGGTTTGTGCAACTTTAGAACAACCGACCTGCTTAACACCAAGTGTTCAGACTAGACGTTAGTGTGTGAAATTTTATGTTATGAGGGGAAAAATGGGAAAAAAAAAAAAAAGGAGAGGGGAAGTGATAAATACATGAAATACATGCAGCACTTGATTTATGTTAGCTCAACCTGGAAGCATTGTATTGTAGAGGAGATGGGAGGAGGAGATGGATGGGTAAATTCATTCATTCATACCCAGGATAGAGTACCAAGGACTTTACATAGCTTTGTTATTTTGTGTTACATTGAGTAAGTAGTTCATTGGAGTTGTCCTCAGTGAAGAAGCTGTAGGGACTCCTGTGTGGAGATGATATCCAGGTCCTAAGTTGTTTGGTTGGTTGGTTTTAAGGTCATAAAAAGCTTGTGTGGTCAATAAAAAACTTTGCATACCACACTTCCAGTTCTGTCAGAATAAATTTGATAAAGGTTTCATAGGATTTTAAAGGACGCTTGTTCAGGGATTGATGAATTAGGCTTGCCTACTTCTCCAGAAGGTAAAGAGGAAGATGTGGCTGTGTTGTGTGTTTTTTTTTGGTTTGTTTTGACAAGATACCTTCTTCATTAGATACGTGTCTTCATTAGTCTCACCATTTTTCTGATGCAACTGAGTGGTTAATTTAGTGATGCATTAATCAGTAGATATATTAATTTAATACACATACAATAGACTTCCAAGAAAAATGGGGAAGACACATACTGTAATTTAATTGTGGAAGGATTATTGGAATTCTCATTTTCAACTGATGTGTATAAAAATATGTGGGTAAGAGATGAGATGGTTTAAACAATACAAAACTGTTCAGTTATTCCATTACCTAATTGTTTAATTTTACCTTGCAGTGACCTGTGTAAAAGAAAATGCTGAAAAGTATATGGAGATGCTGGAAGATAAACTACATAGGTAAGGATGATATCATGGAAACCTCTGAAATATTAAAAATGTTTCTTAATGCATCATTGACATACATAAAAGTGTTAGAGAATGTTTTTGAACTTGCGTTAGAATAATACCAGAATTGTTCAAGGTTGGAAATCCCCAAAATATTCCTGTCATGACATCTGTTCCTCACCATGTTCAGCAGCTTTGCCAGCAGCCTGCCAATGGATGCAGGTAAAAGAAATAAGTACTGTGTGGGGGATTCTCCAGTACACAGGACTGCTCTTGAACAGAGCTGGTACAGCCAGAGACAAGGGAGTGTGCATGCAGTTGATGCACATGGCTCCAACTCTGTCTGCAGGTGCTGTGATCTGTGGTATGAACCACTGAAGATCCAGAAGCTGTGGAGTACTGGGGATGCTGCAGCTGCAAAAGGCACTCCTCTTTTCCTATGCAGAATTGAGCTCTGAGCAGAGCCAAAAAGTCCCTTGCTGTAATTCTGGGCATCCTTAACAAGTAATGACCCTTTATATAACAGTTTTGAAAGAATGCTATTTTAGGGAATTAGAAAGCAAATAGAAACCAAGACAACAATGGAGATATTTTGGGAACTGAATCCTAATGTAGAATACACTTATATTTATGGCTTTGTTGTTTTTTTAAAGCAATGCTAGCACTTATATTTCTTCCTCTTGCTGTGTGAAGGGGGCTCTAGACTAGTCCTTAAGGTTTAGGATGCTCCTTGAAGGATTGTTAGTAAACGTTGCACTGCTGTTGTGAGAGAAAAGTGGACTTTGTCTCCCACAAGTATTTATATTAGAAAAAGCTTTCATAGGCTGTATTTGGAGTTTATGCCTTAATAAAAATGCATCCCCCCCAAATTAATGCCACTCCTGTTTTTGAGCAGGTGTAATTAATAATCTGTTTGCCTTCATTTTGTTGTTGCATTGGTAGAAATGTTTCTAGATCTTAAAATTTGCTCACTCATATTGTTGAATATAGAGATACTTATTTTGCATAACCTTCATGCTTAAAAGTAAGTCTGAGCTGAGTGAAAAACGATGGAAGTAGACTTCAGAGATCAAGCTGTATCTGTCTTGCCTACCCCCCATAACTTTAATACTTCATAACTGATTTCAGAACTGTCTGATTTCACCTTAGCTAGAGAAGTCTCAAATACTTAAGTTTAACTCAAGTCTTAAGAGCCTCCTATGGGTGGTTTAAAAAAAAAAAGGAGGGGGGGGGGGGGGGGGG
>NC_048895.1:41610906-41700610 GCF_011077185.1 Oxyura jamaicensis | reverse complement strand
CAAAAAAAACAAACACCCTACTCTTTATTAAAAAATAAAACAAAAACTATAGCAACATATATTGATGCTTCTTGCCTGTGAGGACTCAAATGATGTATCAGGCTCCTAGAATGACATAAATCTCTCTTTAACTATTAAATACTTGGAGAAGCTGTACAGACTTTTTTTTCTGCTTTCAGAGAATTCATCACATAGCTTTGCAGTAGTGGTTTGTTTTTAGTTGTTAACATCTGTTTGTATAATGTTTGAGTTGTCTAGCTGGAATTTTCTTTACAGCGTCCATACTTTACCTTGTAACACAATTTTAGGCATCTTGATAAGTGTTGTTTATGAGCTTTTAGCATGCTTTTTACCCTATTCCTGGTATTTGTGGGAGAAAATCCAATGCTGGACTATTGGTATTCATCCTGCTTCTGTGAAGACTATTATTTCAGGGAAGGATTAAAAGTTAAAACCCTTTCTTGACACTGCTTTGTATTTTGGAAGTTAGTGCATTTCTTTATGGACTAGTTGACCATTTCAAGCCTTCCTTAGCAGATTTAAGAATTTTCAAATGTTGCTTTTTTTTTTTTTTCTTTTTGTATACAAGGATTGCCTTCCTTAGTGTACCATACAAGCCTGAGCCTGTTTCATTCTAGGTTTTCTATCACAAGGTTGCAGGTTTCAAAGCTGTGCTGTTGAGATGAGTGTCCTCCACAGCGTTTGCTGGGGAGACAAATGCATGAAGTCCAAGTGCTGTGTGTGTGTCACTGCAGCTGTAAATGCAGTTTTAATATTCACTTCAGAGCTTGCCATCAGCTTCTCTGTCCCTAACTGGCCACCTGGTTGCTCCAACCCTCCAGACTGTTGTGGAAGTGCCAAACTTCTGAAATTTCTCATCCTAATAATGATAATAATAATAATCCAACAGTGTTGGCCAAGCCCCCAGACAGGGAAGATTCAGTCCTGAACCAGTGACAGTTTTTCAATATGTAAAAATGGTACTGTTCTAAAAATAGTTTATCTCATGTAATTAAGGGCTAAGAATTTCTTTATATATTGGTGGGAAGAGAAAATGTATGATGTTTTTACCAGAAAGTAGGATACTACATCTCTAAAACAGTTTTATATTTATGCAAGTTAAGTGGTTATAGTTACTTTTTTAAAGGTTATTTGGTCTCTAAATAATGAATTCCACCTGCTTTATAGCGTGAGTAAGCAAAAGAAGTAAACAAGAGCCCAAGAGGCCTTTTTCCCCCTACTTAGCAAAGTCACTTGAGAGCGTTTCTCTTTTTTGGTCTTTATGTAGGTGCTCATATTACTCCTCAAAAATCATAAGCTAAAGACCTATTCTCTAAGGAAAGTTTAAAGAATATGGTTTAAGATTACATTCTAAAGATTGCATTTCACCTCTTCTTCAGAGGTGAAATTTACATCTGGCTCATGGATGCACTTTTTTGATGCCTGTGAGACCAATAGAGGATCAAGCATGTGCAACAAGAATTTAAAATAAACTTTCTAAGTTTTTCTGCAGATGAAACATCACTTCAGATAGAAAGCAACCTAGATTCAAATTAAGATACAGTTTCAAAATAAGGTAGAACTCTTAGAAATGTGTTTTTTTGACCAATATTATAATAGAAGAGAGTTAATGAAGAAAATTCAGACCAAATCAGCTTTAATGAGTATTAAAGTTAAAAACTCTATCAATTTTATTTATTTTTTTCTCTCTTAAAAAAAAAAAATCGTAAGGAAAGTGTAGTTTGGAATAAATTCTTATTTTGTTTTTTTTTTTTTTTTTTTGTGTTTTTTGGGGGGGGATGTGGAGTACCTAGCTTATCCACTGGAGTATCTTTCTCTCTCTGAAAAAAAAAAACAAGTATAGCACTTTTGACAGCAGACCACAAAATGGATTTGTTCTCAGATAGTTCAATACAATGCGAATGATTGATTAAGAACAGTACTCCCTAATAGTCTTGTATTTACAGAAAGAAGAACTTTTTATCAATGCATTGACAAAAAAAGCAAATATATTCAGTATCTACTAATTTCACATAAAAGAAGCTAACTGCCAATTAACTGTAGTGATTATTATTTTTTTTCCATTTAAAATACAGCTTTCATTCTGATCAATGGAGTGACAGTTGTTCAGGACAGTATCCTTCAAGAAAAAATAAATAAGCAGCAGGTTTAATAATCCTGCAGGCTGTCTCTTTTCCAATCACTAATATACTTCAAACCTCTCATAGGTTTTTTTTACAGTCGCTAGCTCTTCTTTAAAATAATTGTATTAATCAAATACCATTACCATTGCTTCCATTTACTAATGGCACTGCAAATTGCTTTACTTTTGCTGTTAAACAAGATGTGTACAGAAATTGCCAGAGTCAGGACAAAGACTGTGTTCAGTGAAGACATTTCTATGGGTAATCAAATGTAAGAAGTCCTACGTGGACAACTTCAGATCACCACTTCTACCGAATGTTCTCCTCGATCAATACTTAAGCACTTAATGAAAGTGGCCACATTTTGCAAAATGTGTGGTGTACTAGTAAACACCTCTGAGATCAGTGGAAACTGAGAGTAAGTACCAACTCACGTTAGTTTAGGTACTTAGATGTTGGAATCTAAGTCTCAATTTGGCGTTTGCAGTTACCCACCTGGTTTTGAAGTTATCTGCCTTTTAAATGGGTAAGAAACCTCTGATCTGTATTTCTGTCTGAAAAGTCATCATCTGGGTTACTTGCTAGCTTACATATCACAATGAAAGTCACGCGATGTGACCGGTTGTACGTCTGTCACATTTTACATGCACCCTATGTCTCATTAAATCTCTGTCCTAGCTTCAGTCTATTTCACTTCTATCACAGAGGGGGCTGTGGGAATGCGTGTGCATATCAAGATCAATCTCTGTGTGATCTATATTTAATAGCTGGAGAAACCCCAAAAAATGTGTGGAAGAATGTAGAATTAAAGAAATACGTATCTTTCAGACCATTGCCCTTGCAGAAGCTAGTAAATGTTCCATGGCAAATACAGTTATCTTACAAAGTGCTGTGCAAAAAAACGGGAATTCGGTTATATCACCAAAATATGCAGCAAAAGGATTTCTTTCTTTCTTACCTTTGGAGACACTGGTGTGATGTTCTAGCGGTAGTAGAGGAAAATACCTGTTTTATTTTAAAATATATATATGAGGCTTTTATACCAAAGAAAACTAAGTATCATTAGTATTGCAAATCAGCTTCATGAGATATAGGATAACAATGCTTTATTTTTCATGTGTCCATCTGCTAGATATTTGTAGAAACATATTTGGAATACGTTGCCCTTGTGAAATTTATTAGAAACTGATAATCTGTGAAATTTGCTCTCTGGAGCAGATGGAATAAATGTGACAGAACTGTTGCAAGAGAGTGGCAGCTGAATATTTCTTTTTTATGTGCCATGGATCATTTGACATTTGCCTTAAGAACTTTTTTTAACATACCAAATATTTCCTGGGTGGCATTGCATGTTAATATAAAAGTTATGCCTGAACCATAGCCTGAACAATTAATGATAGATACGCTACGTGATGAAGGGACATCTCACAAGTGAAAAATTCGTTGTTGGGAGGAAGGAGGCAGAGAGGAAATGAAACAGCAGGAGAAATTAAAGACCTTGGGACTATCGTTTATCCCTTCGCTGACACTCAGAGTCCAAGAGCCAGACCTGCCATGGAAAATTGAATCCTGAGGCAGCAGAAACCCCTGGAGAAGCTGGTTTCATCGCTAATTAAATAATTAGGCTTTCAAAGATTGCTCAAGACAGTCATGATTTTCTGCAGTCAGGTGAGGTCCCTGTGTCCAAGTGGAGCCCCCTGCACACACTCAGAGCCCTGTCTGAAGTTTGACATTGTGAAGACTTTTGAAGAGCAGGCTGCAGTATCCAAGCCTACAAGCGCAAGCTTGCAAATATTGAGCATTTTGGTGATAAAACCCCTCTGTGGCAGTCTCCAGCCTCTTATCTTCTGCAGGGGTGAGATTTCATCTTGGGCTGTTAGCGTCCTGCATGCCATTGTGCACAAAGCCTGGCAGCTGCTAGAGGAGAGTTGCCATGCAAAGGCTGCTAGTAAGGCTTTCCAAAAGCTTCTCCCCCTCATATACACAGCAGCACGAGCGTGTTGGGGAGTGCCAGATGGCCTGCAGTAATTTTGTGTAACCCGTGACCCACCTCAGTTGCACTGAGGGCTGTTTCAGCTGGCAGAAGCATCGCAGCAGTGCACGGATATGACTGAAATGCCATCTTTGCCTACCTCCCCCTAAAGATTAGGTGTTTTGTATGCTGCTTCCAAGAGGACACTCAGCCTCAGCCCGTTCAGTATCACCGTCTGATCTTATTTTGCTTACCAACAGTTCTGCTGCAGTAGTGTTAAACACAGGTTAGACAAAATGCTGGATACTTCTAGTGACTCATTTAGTCCCTTTCTTCTTCCCAGCTGGTCTAAGTCATACACAGCAGTGAGAACATTAGCTCCGAAATTGGGAGCAAGAGACGCTTTATATGCAGTGATGCATTCCTTTGTATCTTGTGGCCCACATGGTGATGGCTTCTAAATCCCTTATCATAACTGCCTCAGGCTGGAAACAATTTTTTTGTACCAGCCGATGTAAAGATGACATTTCTTGAGCTGAGGGAATTTAATGTGATTGTACTCTTCCGCAGGCCTCAAAGATTATCCTATGGCTTCCATTCATCACAAAACCATGGCTTTTTAGTTGCTGTTTCTAATTCCCAGATAGGAATCATGAAATTATTTTGGGGGAATAATATTTTTCAGGAATAACTGGTGACAATTACACAAAGGTGTTTTATTGAGCTATTTTCTGTGTTACTCTGCAAGAATGTGGAAATGAAGCTAGTAAGAAATGCCTGCTAGTGAGATGTAATACTGCAGTGATGGTGCTTTGCCATTATTGATTTATAAATGATGCAGCACCTTGTAACTTTGTAAATGTATGTAAAACCTTTTTTTCTTCAATTGATTGTCTTTTGCTATTTGTCCTGGTTTGTTTTCTAATCAGCAGTGTTTGTTTTCATTTTAATGTGTTTTTTTTCAACTCCTGGGTGCTCAGGACAGTAGGTGTAGCGGAGTCCTACCCTGCTGTAAGGTGTGCTCATTTTCACACCTTGCAGCTCCCTGTTCACTGAAGTGTGAAGGGGATTGTGTGTGTTTAGCAAGACTTGCATTCCTGTAAAGGAAATTTGTGGTATTCTCACGCAGGCAATGTTTTTAATGCGTTTGAATGTCAACTACGCTGAGCTGCATCCTTCAGACAAGGCCTCCAATGTCCTGAGGGTCCCAAACTATAACAGAACAACTCAGCATTAATTGCTAACACATCACGTTCCAGTTTACTTGAAAATGAATGGTCTTACAACAGTCATTTTTGTCGCCTATTATTCATCTCATTAGTTTACATACTATGTGTCTTGGGTCTCCTTTATAGCACGCTAAGGCTCCAAAATGTTTTTGGGAGCAGAGCTGGGTATAAATACCCTCAATAGCACACTGAGGGGATAGGCTGATGGTCTGAGAGCTCAAAGAACATGAAAAGGGCCAAGCGTCCTTGTGGATGGATGGTTATCTGTCATCTGGTTACAACTTTCCTACTGGTCCTGTCTGCATGGGATGTACATATATATAATATATATAACGTATAATATATTTTATATTTATATTGTATTTATAATATGTATAAATATTTATATAACATTAAATATATGAGGTTAGTTTCCCAAAATGTTGTTTGCCCATGACTTTAAGGTGTTGCTTATCCTTATCTACCTGAAAAAGTGCTTGTGCGTGTCAGTGCAATCACTTGTGTTGCCTCCCTTTGTAACAAAGGACTGTAGGGCTAGGCCCTGTGTGGCTATCTTAAGTGTTGAAGACTGGGAACATGGTTAGATGTTGGTGCCACTGGAAGTGAACGTAGAAAATAAGTTATCAGATTTGCAAAACTGGAAGGAAATGGCACACTTCTGTGACATCTGAAGGGATTCTGCCTCAAATCTGTTTTGCTGTTCTTTAGAGTAAAACCATCTTGTTTTAACATATTGTGGTGTTTTATCATACTGATAGGTTCGCTAAAAGCTCTCCACCACCACCAGCAGCAAAACACTTGTCTGGGTTCAGAAACATTTAAAGAACATTGCAGTGTCAGCACACACATTGGGACAATTGAACACTTTTCTTTGGAGAATCAGTTCTCCTTGTTCTGAACAATACAGTACTGTTTGTTTCGGTCACCTTATTTTTCAGTTTACATGAGAGACACTGTCATGAAAACAGGGTTATTGTTTCTTAAAGGCTTATGTTTTCCTGATATTCTTTTCCAGCCTGAAAACAGCAACTTATGTCATCGTGCTTACTTGCTGTGGAAAGGTCACAATATCATGAATTGAAGGATTATCACTTCAGCTGTGTAACGGGTAACAAGAACTTAGGAACTCACGAACAAAAAATAGCATTTTGAATAGATTTCTGTAGGGGAGGAGGAAGAAATTAGCAAAGATAGTGTACATACGCAGAGTTGCTCCCACTCAATATTCGGAAACAATATTCAAGCTGCTTTATTACCCCACTGGTCTTTTGTATTGGTGGTATTGTGGTGTGGGGAAGTTTGCTCGCCCAAAATATTCATGAATAAAATGACCTGTGAATATTGAAAAGCAAACAGCTAAGTGTGTTAGCTAATAAATGGCAGGTAAGTTTTGCTTTCTCTACTAACCCAGCCTTATTTAGGAGATATGTCCTCTTTTTTTGAGTAGCTGTGAAAGTTTATTTTACACAATGGTGAATCCAATTAACAACAACAAAAAAACTTATATCCTTTCTAACTCATTTTTATCCCCTCCTCTTACTTTAAGCATTTGTGGGCTCTTTTGTTTGCTGTTCTTGAAGTTAGTATTCTTGGAGAGAGGGCTTTCCGATTCTTCCCCTGGTCTCTATTTATATCTTTCTCTCCCCTTTCCTTCTACTTGTCTCATTTCCACTTCTAAAATTCTATTCTTACCTTCTTTATTTTGTTTCCAACTTCATTCCTTGGAACTATTACTGCTGTGTATCTACTCTCTGTATGTCACTGAGGGCAAAAAAAGTATCAGAAAGTAGAAATAAAAAAATGCACTTAATTGACAGAAAACCCATTCTCACCCTTAAAACAGAGCAGATTATTTTTCAAGATATCTTAGGCTGCATGACCACAGCACAGATTCTCATTAAATGTTCTCTCTGTCTTCACAATCATTTGCAATATATTTGAAAATGCAATGTCCTGCCAGCACATAGTATCTTGGAAATGCTTAGTAAATTTAAATAACCTCGTGAGAAATTTGATGGCATTGCTTCATGGAAATGGATTAGCCTAGATTAACTGGGGCTGGAGGAAAGTCGAGAATCCTTGCTGTTCTTTTTTTTTTTTTTTTTTTTTATTATTATTATTACTATTATTATTTTTTCTGGGTGTGGAAACCATAGCTAAAACCCCCAGAGGGTGGAAACTGAAATAATCTTTCTGGAAACACTGCAGATTAGAACTTGTAATCATGTCTCTCCAGCGTAATGTGAGCTTCATCTTCATGGTGATCTGGTCCCATGGTGGAGATCCTTGGTAGACAAACTCATGTCTTCTTCCAGGATGCAGCTCTTGGTTGCCAGCCTCTCTGTTGTGTCTTTCAGCACCAGCAGAACCAATATTTGCACCCAGCTGTAGATGAATACAAGTTGAAGATGAATACAAGTAAAGAGTGGGCTTGCTGCTACTGGAGAACGTTTTTTTGATTCCCAAATAAGCATATGCTGGCTGAGGTGTGGAAAGAGCTCTTTGTAGAAGAGGAGGTCTGTGATGAGGAGGCCCAGGGCCAGCATTTGTCTGGGGGAAAGAGGACGTCCACAAATTTTATTTTTCCACTTTAAGTCCTAGTGAGGAATTTATATTGCACCATGTTTATGTGATATATATTGTGTCCAGAACATTCTTAAATTAATGTTTGGCTTCTATGTAAAACAGTAAATTGAAGAACAGTGTAAGAATGGCAGACTTTCCAATTTTCATTGTCTTTTCTTCTTTCCTTTTGTCTATTTAGTTTAGTTTTGTTTTAGTTTGCTAATTCAGGAATGCTGGGTTACAAATATTGATTTCTTTTTTATCTTTTTAATTGGGAGATGGGGAAACTGGTACATGATGGTACTGGTTTATGATAAGTAGGGGAGAGCTCTGTTCCTCTTCAATCCAATCTCAGCATTGAAAATATATCTTTTAGGAAAAAAAAAGGAACTCAGTTTTGGGGCCAGTTTCTAACGTCTCTTAAAGCTTTAGAAAAAACAATGCACACAGTCACATAGCCTTTAGTCACTCTCTGTCCACATCAATTCAGATTTTATCCAGGCTGGGTTTTTGTTTTGTTTTGTTTAAGTAACTGAATTAACTTCCGTAGTTAGTGTGCAGCATTGGCAAAGACAAGGTGACAGAGGATTTTGCAGCCTATTCATGAGAAAGCTTCCCTCTGCTCCCACCCCCCCCCGCGCCTTCCCACCAGGCTCGTTGTCTTCCATTCATTTTATACTTAGCATAGCAGAAATCATCAGAGAGGGCAAGGCTGGGTCTCCCCTTAGAAAAACAGAAAGTATTGCTCTTGCTTAAAAAGAAAATGTGCTGAAAGTTCACAGCCTCTCTAGATGGTTGGTAATTGTGTATTTTCTTAGGATCTTTTCTTCAGTATGCCTCTTTCTTATGCTGCATTGTTCTGTTTCTGGTCACTCATGTCTACAAAGCTACAGTTCAACAATCTGCTTAAACTCATTAATATTATGATAGTCCTCCGGGCTGCAAACTCGTGCATCATCAAGAATAAGGAATTCTGCACCACTTTGCTGCTTTGACTTATTAATTTTGGAGCAGAAGTAATGTTTTCCTCTTTTATTTGTTTGTTAATCAGCGATTCTAATGAATGTGGGAGGATCCTGTTCTGTGAATGCTGAATGTCTGACATGACTAACATCAGCCACACTGGCTTCCTCATCCCTAAGAGTAGGCTGTGTTGGCATTTTGACCTGGAAGCCTGCACAATTTTCCTTGTAGATGTCTGTGCTAACATATATTTGCATTAATGAAGGGAAAATGGAAGCAATGAGCTTTGCTGATTTGGTTTTAATAGTTTACCATCTCCTATGCAAAGAGGCTTTGGCTATGAGACAGAAAGCTCCACCTGCTTCAAAAAGAGAGTGTGTTCAACGACTGATCTCATCCTCCGATTTAGGGAGGATGTTTGAAGATAAGGTCCAAGACCATGAGCTTGACTCTGCATTCTCTGGGCAGAATAGGGTGTATTTGCTGTGTGCTGTAGCTGCTGAGGAGTTTCCTTTGGAAACTGTCAAGCTAAAGGACAGCGGTTTTCATCTTCGCATCCAGATAATGGAGAAAGTGTGCAACAGGAAATGCTAGCATTATCTGCAGATGTTTGGCAAGAGCATAGTGTCAGCTGAGAGGCACTCCAGAATTGAGTTTGATAAATCAATGGAAAACATCCAGTTAAGCAGAATACTGTTTTAAGTAATCTTGTGAGACTTTTCCCAATCTTTCAATTTTTACTGAGATAAAGGTGAGTATATCGTGGCCGCAAACTCTTCACAGTACTTCTCTTTGCCCACCACCATCACTTGTCCCTTGCCCAGCTCTACCCACCCAGCTGTTACCTTCTCTTTGAGCTCTTTTCATGCAAACCTTTCTCAGCTGCGGATACATGATTATGTGGTGAGGGAGGGAGAGATGTGCAAAGCTGTTTGTCGCCTCTTTTTCTGTGACATTCAGCTTATGCTGTTTGACCAAGTCCCCTGGTGGTTGCATATCGGTGAATGTACATGGTGAGAAAGACCCTTCTGAACTTGGGGAGAAAATTGTTCAAAGGTGGATGTGTATTTTCATACTGCTTTTGTTTTTGAGTGCATCCCCGCAGGCAAGACTCAAAACCAGTTTGTGCATTTCTCAAAAGCTTTGTCATCTCTCTCAAGCAGGGTTGCCATCAGCAGTAGTAATAAGTATAGAGAGCTCGAGGAAGATGAGGATGGACATCAGACATTGCCTGCTGTCTGGTGGTACAGCTAAATGATCCTATCCCATGTTTGGACAAGACTTAGCACAAAGTCCTGACTGGCCCTTTAGATACATGTGTCATGGTAATTAAACCAGTAGAAAACAAGTATCACCACCTGCACAGCCTGAGTGTGAAGATGTAGGGTAGCTCTATCTTGCATGCAGCTGGAACAGCCTTTCCCACTAGCATTTGGGAGCATTCATTCCTTCATATGCTTACTGCTGGGAGTAAGCTCACAGTCTGGGAGGATGTGCAGACTGCAGCCAGCTAGCAGCGTGCTGCCAGCAGCACCACACAGCACCCAGGGTGCCTTGTAGCTCACAGGGTCCAGCCAGAGAGGATCTGTAGGCCCTGCTCTTTCTGCCTTGCTCTTTTTGAGGCAGAACAGGATTTGACTCTTTGACCTCATTCAACCCTGCAGCTACAGCAGCTCATACCATGCCCTCAGACCTTCCAGGGGAGCTCCGGAAGCACACGACTCTTGACATAAGTATTGGGCCAACTCTCATTTTTCCAGGTGTGTCTTCCTGGTTACAAAGGTTGAATTTCGAGGTACATTCCTACATGGTGAGAATATGTTTTCTCCCCTGATTATTGTATCTCTTCCAAAAGGGCATTTCTTTGCCCTCTTTTTTTTTTTTTTTTTTTTTTTTTTTTTTATCATTACACATGCCTAGTTCCTGCTCAGTCAGCAGTACACAAGATGATTCATGTTCCCAAATTCACTTGACACTGAAATTCTAATTCTGTTGCCCTTTCAAAGAGGGAATATATTATAAACTGTGGCTTTTTATATTCAAGAACAGAGGTGAATAAAAAATAAACATAGGAGAATTATAAATTCATTTTATATGCTTCCTACCACTTGTGGTCAGAGGCTGTAACAAACAAGAAGAGATCAGGCTCATTCTTCTAATTGGTTTGCGATAAGGATGCATTCTTCTGAGGGTATAAATAGACATTGCTGCTATTGCATGGATATATGACAGCTGAGAATGTGGCTTCAATTCAAATGTTGTGCTTTCTTCCCATTGTGTGCCTTTGGAAACAAATGTATTTTCTTGAATTAGAACCGGTTGTGGCTTGGAAAGCCACTGAATTTCAGTGGAGACCGCCAGAATTTGAATATTGTGAGGTTCAAGCTCGTGATAGTATTTAGACTTGTGCAGCAGCTCAGTGGTTTGAACAGACCTTAGATGAATGCATGGATCCTGAGATGCATGCTTTTCAAAACTGGGGCTAATTCATGCCCCTCCTTTGATTCTCATTTGGGATCAGATATTAAATGGAGCAGAAAAAAAATCTCATTCCAGCAATTCCCATCCAGTCAAAAAAAAATCCAACTGTTTAATGACATTTTGGGGCTTTGCTGTTACTGCAGAGGCCAAAGGCAAGCAGGATGCAGACTGAGTTATCAGTGTTAGTACCAAACTTGAAGGTGCTTTATCAGATTATAAATGAGGTGAATGATAAACTGTGGTTGAGAAGATGGCTTTATGGCCTGCTTAATAAGAAGAATTCCCCGATTGCTTTCTCCTCATCTATCAAGGTTAAGTTTTTCACTGTTAGAATAGACTATTTATAAGTGATGCTTCAGTGGAGGTGGGGGTAGAGGTCCATTACTGTATACCTTTTTTTTTTTTTTTTTAAAGAGAAATAAATAGTCCTAAAAGCATGCAGTAAATTTTTACATTATGGATTAGGTAATATAGTAAAAATAAACTGTACAGTAAATGTAGGGACTAAATTGAGTAGTAAATTCTTCCTACAAGGTGCCTTCCTCCTTCCCTTGTAAATTAGTTGATTTCCTGCATTTGACATGTCAGTTTCCATTCCAGCATCCACCTTGCATTAAGAACCAAAGTGAAAAGCATCAGTTGCAGCAGTCTATCATTTTGTGTTTCCAGTGGAGATAATTTAAGTATAACACAGTGACATTGAATATTGATAAAAAAAAAAAAAATGACAGGCCGTGATTAAAGTTTTGTGCTGGGTAAAATAAATGGCTGGAGGATTGAAGAGAAAACAACAAAAATGTTGTTCAGCATTATATGGTATCTTATTTTTTAATAACCCTAATCAAGTTTCCATTGTTGGTTTTAAACACTATATAAATGGTTCTTCCTCCATATTTTGAACGGTCCTTTCAGGAAAGGAAGAGCAGTCATAAAACATATATACATTTCACATAAAATATTAGCGTAGGACAGATTTAACACATATCAGTTTTTTCTTCTGTGGACAAGGGAAAGAGGTCATGATTGTTAGCAGATTATTTTTAGATTTCGGTTTAGATTCTGATCCTTCAGCACCTACTTCAGTACCTCCTTTTGTATCACTGTGAAATACATAATAGACATGGTACATTGTTTTGACTTCAATGTCACTATCATTGTGTTAAAAGGAAGGTGTTTTGTAAGTTAAAAAGGCTTATTTTCTTTATATGTGTACCTCTTTACATATGTACATACATACATCTTCACACCCCCACATATTATAAACCACTGCATCTCCAGGGATACTCTGCCTTACTACATCCCCGAGTAGAGGAGAAAAGTACGCTACAATGCGCTCTCACCATGATGAGGGCTGGGCTGGGCTGGGGGCTCTACTCACCTCTTTCTTCAGATCTGTTCCTGTGCACGTTTCTGGGATCCTGTAGAAAGCAGAGTCACCACTACCATCCATTCTTCAAGCTGCAGGAAGGCAGTATCCATGTCTCTGTACTGCCCATGATGTCCTGTCTGGGTGGGCTGGATGTCTTTTGGGTAGGACTGTTGTGCGGAGAATGTGTCTGTGGCTCATAAGGTTTAGATGTTAGAGAAGTCAGCCCAGATCATATTTTTGGGGTGCTGGAAATGTAAGAATCTAGAAGTTAGACTGGGATTCTGAGGACTGATTTCCTGGGCTATGTGGTTCTGGTTCAGAGCATTCTCCAGCGGTCATTACACCACACACCTACAGAGGGGCACCTACTTGGTATTTTCTTCAAACTACTTTCAGTAAAATATTATGTTGTATAGTCTGCAAGATATTATTGTATGTTTTATAAGGGAAAAAGCAAGGTTAAGGAAGTAGATCACTTGTGCCAGAGAAGCATACTGCAAGCTTCAGACTTTGTCAAGGAGCTCTAGTTAGTCTCCAAGGTAGGAGTTAAAGTAGGTTATTATCTGACAAGGGAGAATGGAGACCCCTAACCTCTTGGGAGTGAGTCTTGTTTTTACACAGAGAAGTGCAATAATAACACTGAACAGCAAATAAATGTTTTCACTGAGCTTTGAAATAAGGGAGTAGGAAAAATAAGTCTCGCGCACTGGGGGAGAAACACATGATCAAAACAATACAAAGTGAATTCATGAGATTTTCAGCTCCTGAGGAGATTGCAGAGAAGAGACACAATGCAAGGAATCGAATTGTGAAATTGAGATTCTATAACTGGTATGTATAGAGGGGTTTTATAAGATTAGAGAAAAAAACAGAAGTTTTTTGATTTCAGATGTTTATAAAAGGTGACTTTCACAAAAGGTGCAGGCAAGGAGGAAAAAAGTTTTGCTGTTCAGAGTCCAGGTTTTCTTCCTCTCTTTTCCTGACCCTTTTCTCTTCTCACTTTTATGTTTGCCAGCTGCAAGTTGCGATCTGATGAGCCCTAGCTGTACCTTCTCCCTTATCAGACTGCTGTTGAGCACCAGCCAGACAGGGAAAGCAGGGTTATGTGCCTCCTGTTCCCCAGAGCCTCACATGACCCACTGATAAGAACATTGCAGTTCTTGATTTGTTCAACAGATTGGTTGTAGGCATCTTAAAATATAAGAGCTAACATGGAAGATCAAGAAAAGATCAGGCTGGTAACGTTGTTCTATGAAGGAGAAAAGCAAAATATATTCCTGAAGTTGTAAATACTTGTCAAATGTAAATTGAGCTATTCATGCATGACTGAATTAATACGATAAACCAAGTCAGAGGGTTGGGTTTCTGCAAAAAGTAAAGCACTACAGCTTTCTTCCTCTAGTCCCCTGTCAATTAAATATTATTGCTCCATACTTTCTTTCCTTCGCTTGCCTCCTTTGTTCATTGCATGGCTGTTGCCTTAAGAAAAAGCAGCAAAGACATAACTAAATGGAGAGTAAGAAGAGCTAGTTCTTTCCCTGTGGTGCAAAATATAAATAGAATTGAGTGACCGAAATACAGAGCAACTTTCCCTAGATCAACAAAGGAGGGGGATATAGAGCAAAGTCTTCTGATTCGCATTGCCATTTTCTGTAAGCCTCACAACTTTCCAGTCATTTTAACTGTCCTAGTGAAAATCCCTTTTGTTTCTGCCAGAGTATTTTTGTTGCACTTTATTTGCTGTCTTGTCAGAGAAAGCTACCTTTAGCATCAGTGAATGCAGTGTGTGAACAAGTGTGCCTGGTACTAGAAAAAGGTACGTATGTTTGTTCCTGAATCTGTACCTTAGTGTGGCTTGCCTCTTAAAAGGAAGTTGTCTTGAGTGTCTCTTCTTAGTTAATATCCCCTGGTAAATTAGCTTTTGTTTATGCAGTTTCTAAGTAGATGTCTTACTATGCAGCCTTTTAGCTTCAATCTCACTCTCAGTGGCTTCTTAGAGGGATTTCCCTTTGCTGTCCTTAAAATAAGCAATATCTTGTATCAACACACAGTGTTGACCTCAGGGTGTTATAAACCACTTTCAAAGATTCACTCACCAACAGGCATTCCTAAAAACGAGAGATGGTGAGATTTACAAGTAGTGACATCTCCATGTGTTGATTCCGATTTGTTTTCCAGGAGATTTTGGGGGACATTTTTTGTTGCGTTGGGTTTTTTAAATTATTATATTTTTATTATCATATTTAATATAAAGCCTTTTGGCTGTTTTTACATGGGCATGTTTTCATTTAGGCTATAATGTTCCGGAACTGAATGTGCCTTTTGTATGTCTGCAGAGCCTTCAATAGAAAAGTCGTGTTCTCAGTGTTCCAGTTAGCACTATAAATAGTTTTAGAATAATGTTGTGCTGAGAGCCACATAAAGAGCCCCCACTGGTGTCTCTGGGAATCTTGTGCAAAGACTGAGGAGCAATGTTCTTTGGACTTCAAGGAGGAAAGAGAGGATCCTTGTTGGATATGACTCTCAACATGATTTTCACCCAGTGTTACATGTAGATTGAAGATACCCTCTATATTCCTGCACCCCCTTGTCTGTGGTGTCATTCCCTACAAAACTCCTTGTGGCTGACACTTCCTACTTTAGACTTTGTAAAGGCATCTGTAACTATAATTTCAACTGCCATGTTATGAAGAGAACTCACAGATAAGCCTGTCTGCTCCACATTAATTTCCTCCTGTCTGTAAACAGTTATGTTTCTCTGACAGCTCTTTTATCATCATCAACTTGACCTAATCCAGAATTCTCTCTCCTGCTTCTTCCATTTGTGTTCCTGTGGATGTCTCAGCCATTCTTCAAGTCAATGTAGGCCTGCTCATTTGGATTCTTTTTGCATGGTATCCTGGAGATAAGACCTGTCCAAGCTATCCATCCAGCTAAAAAATCACTTGTACTGAGTCTTGCATCTCAGTTACTTCAACAGTTGTTTCTCTGGCATCAACTTGACAAAAGCAGTCTTGCCCTACCCTCAACCAGTCCAAATGCTGTTGCTACTGCAATGACTGCTCTCCCTCCCTTCCTTCCAGCATCCCTCCCTGGTCTTTTTAAATTCTGCCTTTCTGATCATTTCACTTTGGTTTTCTCCGTTGGTTCTCTCTGTTCTGTTACATTAAACATAACTGCTAGTCTTCAATGTCATGGCCGTTCACAATCTATTCCCACCTATTCAGTCTTTTTTTTTTTTTTTTTAAATCTGGTATCAAAAGACTGACTTCCATCTAAGGATGTTAAAAGACACCAGTATCCCAGTGTGGTATCCCATTATGTTTTTACAGCAACATCTTTTGCCTTCCCTACTTGATTCCTGTATGGAGGGATGGAGATCTTAGATAACCATAGACCTGTTTCATTGGCCTCCTGCAAATCCTTAGAATTCTCATTCACGGTGATACCTTGGTGTGCTTGGTGGTGATTAGACTGATTACTTGCTGATGTATCTAATTAAACTGTTGTACCGTAACTAATGTGCTGTGTTCGGTCCACTGTTGTCTCAGTGTTTCTTTGAACATCCCTGTCTGTATCTAACTCTTTGCAATCTTGCTGGTATTTGTACAAAAGCTAGCACCTGGGACTTATGAGCCCTCTGGCACTTGGAAGTATAGAATCATTGGGTGATTAAGGTATGCTTTGTTGTTGCTGGGTCTGTATAAATGGATGATGGATGGTGATGTGTTGTGGATTCCAGCAAATTGTTCCTCCCACCTCTGTTGAACTTCCCACATGATACTTTGTTGGTATTGTACAAACAGGCATTGTAACATCTACAGATTAATACATCGTAAAGGATTTATAAATACAGGAATAATATAAAGTCTGACCCAATCTTGTTGCATCATTTTGAAAAGTTGCATACCTGATAAACCCACTGTGTCCAATATAGGCACCCACATACTTTTCACTTCATAGATACTGCAAATGCACTTTTACATTGGATTAAACACAAACCAAACTGTGAAATTCCCTTGAGCTTACTTTTATACCTGTCATAACACGTAAAGATTTTGCATGTTGGGGACAACATAATTTTTAATGCTTATTTGGTCCGTGCTTCTCTGTCAGCTATTTCCACCTTTCAAATAATTTTCACTTTAAAAGCATGTTTGAAAAATGCTTCTAAAGGCTGAATTTCAAAATAAAGGCTGAAAGATTCAGAGTCCTTGGACTTAAGTAGGCCTAGATTATCCCAGTATATTTGCATTTACTGGTTGCAGTTGAAAAGTTCCGTGTAACACCATTTAACATGCTTATTTGGTATCTTAGGTCAAGATATATCAGAGTTTTATTGGTACAATGATAAAACAAAGATGTCTTTAAAACAAGAGCAAGCTATTAGAGGTACATTCAGTAATTGCTGATTAGTAAAGTGGGAGTAAGACATAATCAAAAGCATGTTGACCAAATTGCTGAGTCATGGATGAATAATTGCAGCCCAGGCACTATTACCCTCTGCTTTTATATATGCTATTCATCTTCTCCACTGTGAATACTACATACATCACTACCTCTGTCCCAGTTTTGTCAATAGAGCTCTTCATTAAAATGAATAGCCAAAACAAGCTGTCCACTGGAAATTACCACTCAGGTCTCTGGTGTGTTTTGAGTCTTTTATAATATGTCATACATAGCTGCAAGCAAACTTTTGCAAAAGGCAAGTAAATGGGCATATGTATGTCTGCAGGGAGATGTTTTGACTGTGTAACCATGATGGTTTGACTGACAAATAGAGAAACAGTGGGGGTTATTTTATGTTTCTGGCTTGGTAAGTAAAATGCTACCTCGATGAAGCGTAGAGTTGTAATCCAGTGAAGATTTTTTTCCCTTTCTAATTAGTGACACTCTGAACTCCTTGTTGGGGACTGATTTAAGGACTTAATGCTGCATCCTACCCTCAGTAACCACTGATACTGATGCTAAGCGCAGATCGAGTACAACAGCTTCTGGAGCCTGGTTTTGCTCTCAGTTTCAAAATACTGCTTTGTGAATTTTACATCTTGGTGTCTTGTGTTTGTAGAGTTTAAAAATATACCTCTGTTGGATTAATGAATTCTCATTGTGAGCAGTGCACCTTCTTTATCCTTCATTCAGAATAAAAGATAAGCTAGCATTTAACTTGGTCAGGAAAGTTAAAATCAGATGGTTATTTTCCTTCTTTTAATCACTTATAATTGCCTACTATTATATAGCAAGTGATATGATTTGAAAAGCACTGAGAAGAAGTATTGTGGTTATTAGATAATAGTATTCAAATCTGTCTAGAAGTGTGTATTGCCATGGGAATTAGCACTTCTGAGTCCTA
The DNA here is from genome assembly GCF_011077185.1 of Oxyura jamaicensis. NCBI lineage: Eukaryota > Metazoa > Chordata > Aves > Anseriformes > Anatidae > Oxyura > Oxyura jamaicensis. The sequence continues at coordinate 41,682,534 of NC_048895.1, read as the reverse complement.
TTCCAGGCTCTGCCAACGATCAGCTATATTTTAGCAGGCAACCTAATCCTTTGGTTCCTTGGAGATGAGATGTATTAAATGGAGATGTGACCACATCTCTTGAGAGCAGTGTGATGTTAGTATTCAGTGTCTTGTTCTGAAAAACTGGCTATACATAAAATTGCCATTTACTTCAGATGAAAATATCTACTTGGACATATCTCAGGACTAGTATTTGTAACATATGTGGACGTCTCAGATGATCAATAGATTGAAAGTATGAAGAAGTTTGGGATTTTGAAATGCCTAATAAATTGTTTTTTCTTTAGTGGGATAATAAAAATATAAATAAATTAAACAAAAACATTTTAGGGAAAGATAAGGACAACATTCAAAGGTAGAAGACTGAAGGAGAGGAGAGTATTACCAGCTTAATCAAATTTGATTCACCAGAGTCAAAGCATGCACATTTCAGTGTAACAAGAAAAGGAGCGGTCATTGTATCTGTTTTCCAGAAACTAGAGCTGATTTAATGCAGTAAATAGTGTGATTGCTAATACATGATGTCCTATAAGAAATTCAGGAGAGCCACATGACTGCTGTCAGGCTGACAGGTCTGTATACCAGACAGAACGAAGAGAGTGCTGGTTCTGATCACAAGGTTCCTGGACTTTTATCAGATCAGGAGAAGGTCACTTGTAGCCAGTGTATGCTCTACTGTTGGAAACAACATCTTAACACAAAGTTTTTTAAAGTGACTTCTGCATAGGGCCATCATATTGCTGCTTTTCAGTTTGAAATAGCTTATGTTATCTCTGTGGAAGTATTTGAGTTGCTGTTGTTTTTCCATTGTTTTTATTTTTCCATCTGATTGCAAGTAGTCACCCCACTTGAAATAGCAACTATTCTCCCTGAACTGCATTATTTTCTTTTGGCTTTTATTTCAGCTGCAGGAGCCAGCTGCTCCAAAGAGTGTGGGAAGCTGACTTGGAGGCCTGTCAGCTGTTGATCCGAGGCTTTCAACTGAAAGAAACCAGTTGCTGTGGTTTTGAGGAAGAGGACAACCAAATGGATGAGCTGGAGATGGCGGCTGATGGCCCTACTGATTCTGAAAAAAGAAAAGAAGGTCACTTTCCGAAGGGCACAGAGTGGGGCAGTGCTCTGTACCCCAAGCACAGTGAGCTGAAACAGGTATCTGAAATACACTGCAGCTGGATTTGAAGTGATACTGCTGGTTTTATTTTGAGAGGAGGAGTTAAATCTGGCTGATGGGTCAAGCAGGGCAGGTTAAGAATGAACTTAACATCTGGCCTCCAATATGGGACATGAATAAAACAGCTTATTAGCTTCTCAGAAGCCCTTCAGCCCTTTTTCCTTTAACCATCAGTCTTCTTAAAATTTGGAAATTAATGAGGCAGTGAATACAGGCTGTACATCTGGATTTAAAGGAAAAACAGTTCTCTTAAGATTCTTTAAGTATTTAACACAGACTACCAGCTATTCCTCATCTCACTGATGAGTTTCGCTATGAGTTAGGTCTACTGACTACTTAGCCTTGGCTCTGTGTTAGCTGTAGTGGGGAGGGAGTAATTTTTCCTTCCCTAGTGAAGAGGTCAAAGGCTTCCTAGCTCAGATGCAGGTAGGCTTCCAGGATATAGCAATTATTTAAAAGAAGGAAAAAATCATGAGATTAAAGGATTTGAGAAATTTCTTTCAAGTTTTTGCATTCTGCTCTGGAATGCCATCCTTGCTTAAATATTTACAACTACCTAAAAATCATTTAACCGCACTGTCAAGGCAAAAAAAAAAAAAAAAAAAAAAAAAAAAAAAAAAAAAAAAGCTATTGAAAAGCTTTGTGACCCAGTATCTGCACTGTGTCAAGAAGACCCTCCAACAGGAGTTGTTTTTTTCAGTTGATTGACAAAAATTAAAAGTAGGCTTAATCCCACGTGGTGCTAGGAGCCATTGAACTGTGCATTATGTTGAAAGCTGATACCATATTTTGCATTTATACTGGCTGAGACTTAGCAGCAAGCAGGATGTTACCTTACTGTAAAATCTCTTCTTAGTAAAATGCTGTTTTTAAATTGGACTTCAACAGTTTTTGCAGCCTAGGAAAGACACTTTACAGACTGAATCCAAATAGAGAGTGTTTTTTTGCTGTAAATGGTCAACTGTGGATTTGATATAGTTTTTTCCTCTGTGATTTTTTTTTTTCTCTCACCATATCCCTGATGAGTTGGTTGAAGTAATATATGAGCCATTCTGTTGGTCATGGAAAGCCGTGATTCCCTTCTAAAAGAGCAGCTGGGAAGCTCTGGAAGGTTTGGGGCTTTATGACCGTTTCTGTAGCACTCTTGAGATTCGTGCAGTAGATACCAGCTATTTCATCTCTGCAAGTCCATATCACTTCCCTGGAAAGTAGTATTGTTATCCCCTAGAATGACATAGAGGCAACTGAAGTGAGGTGACTGGGTTCTGGATAGAGGTGCAAGAATCAGAAAGCCGGGTTCCCCATATGTTTGGTGGAAGGGGAAATTATATTCACACTATTTTTTTTGATAATTTCTTCTCTCTCTCTGTCATCTACAGAGGGAATTTATGGACACTATCCACCTAACTTCAGCTCTTCATCTAGCTGTTTAAACCTTGTAGGATAAATGCCTTTGCTTGTAGTCTGGCCTGTCCAGGCATCCTGATTAAACACCATTTTGAGAATGTGCCATAATTTATATAGAAGGTGATGTGTAAATACAAACAAGAAAAATCAGTGAAGGACTTATGGAGGTATTCTCACATCTGTTCTCACAGTGCTCCTAGCATTTGGGAAACTTGGAGGGGAAAAAAGCAGCAGTTATGTTATAATAAGAACATTCATTCATTTTCTAGCTTTTAGAAGGGATTGAGCAACACAGCAGTGTTTTATCACAGCTTACTTGACTAGGCTTCCTCTGCTTCAGGGCTACCTATAATTAAGACCATTGAGTATAGGTTATGCATCAGTGACAACTGCAACCCATTACAGCCATAAAAATCAAACAAAACCCATAGACTTTTTTCTGGTTCTGGAATTTGGGGTGGTCAATAGTTTTTTATATTTTAAGGATCTGAGATTTTTTTTCCTTATAGGATACAGAAGTTTTACACAATCAAGTGCATCTTATAGTTTAGGTAGTAATGCTGGTAGGATCTCAGTAGGAGTGACAGGCAGTGCCTAACCTTTTAGAGAAGAGCTAGCTATAGTATAATGTTCCCTACCATCTCCCAGCAGTTCATCACAAGGCAGAATATAAAAGCAAACAAACAAACCTGATACATTTCTTAAAAATCATGCTAACCTCCTTTTTAATGCTTTGAAGTGGAGAAGATATTACAAGGGAGAAAGTGTCTTGATTTGTAAATGGACTAAGATGAAAGTTATGTTTTCAGATTGGATGTTAGGAAAAGGTGGTTCACCAAAAGGGTGGCCGGGCACTGGGACAGGCTCCCCAGGGCAGTGGTCACAGCACCGAGCCTGCTGGAGTTCAAGAAGTGTCTGGGCAATGCTCTCGGACACATGGGCTGATTTTTGGGTGGTCCTGTGTGGGGCCAGGAGGTGGACTCAGTGATCCTTGTGGGTCCCTTCCAGCTCGGGATATTCTCTGATTCTGTGATTCTGTGAAAGGCAATCCACTTTTGCAGCATTTAAATGCTCTGTTATATGGTATTGTAATGTTTTCATTTCAAAAATGTTTTATATTTGTGGCTGTGGTGGTTTTACCTTGCTGGGCAGCTGAACTTCACCACAACCGCTCTCTCACTCCCCCTCCTCAGAAGAAGAGGGGGAGAAGAAAGTATGCTGGAAAAAAAAGGCTCACAGGTTGAGATAAGGATAATTTAGTTACAGGGAAAGGAAGAGGGAGAAAAAGAAGCAAAGGCCACACAGAAGCACAGAGAGATAAAATAAAATAAAATAAAAATCTCTACTTCCCATCAATGAGCTGTGTTCAGCCACGTCCCAGGAAGCAGGGCCTCAATACATGTAGTGTTGTTTGGGAGGACAGAAGTCTTCATAACAAGAGCCCTGCTTCTCCATTCCCTTTTCCATCTTTTATTGCTGAATGTGACTCAGCAATAAAACCAGACCATACGGTATGGAATATTCCTTTGGCTGGCTTAGGTCAGCTGCCCTGCTGATGTCCCCTCCCCAGCTCTTGCCTACCTGCAGCCTGCTGGCACTGGGGTGGTTTGGAGAGAGTTCTGATGCTGTGCCAGCGCTGCTCAGCAAGAGGCAGAACGCTCTGGGGATACCAGGGCTATTCTAGCTACACGTGCAGAGCATAGCACTGTTTGGGCCACTACAGGGAAAGATAACTCCATCCCAGCCAGACCCAGTAGAGCGGCAAAACAAAAAAAAATGTGGTGTGGATTTTAATGTCTACCTTGTCCATATCTGTCACTTCCGTCAAGAAAGTCTTACCATTGTCCATTAGTAGCTTTTGTAACCGTTTGTCAAGAGAGAGCATTTATCAAGTGGAGGTACCTATTTGGAAAAACGTGTATTTGTCAAATATACTTGGTTAGATATTATTTAACGAATCTGTGCCCTCCCTGTGAGAGGGGTAGCCTGACTGCCACATTTCTAGAACAACCCTTCTCTTCAACTGTGTCATCTCTGTTCTCCATTAGGGAATTTCTAAAGAGACAGCTGTTGGTCACTGAAGCAAGAAAAGAGTGGCATTCTTTGTTTTGAGAGATTACTGAATTGCTAGGTTCAAAACAGTACTGCAAGGAGTAATTGTAGCATATGTGTATATATGCCTTTGAAGGTGCATTGCCTTCCCAGGTAATTAATTCTCCTGATGGTGGAATGCTATAAAGTGTCCCAAATATTTATCATGTTCTATCTGGCTAAATATTGCCGAGCAGTAGATTTGTTTTTATTGATGTATATTATAAATGCAGTTTTCTTGCATATAATTATCCTTCTGTATAGGTTTCATTAGAAAACAAAGAAACAAACACAAGAATAATAATAATAAAAAAGAATAGAAGAACAGAAATAACCCCTCACTTAGATCCTCAGATACTGCTTTGCAGAAGGGACGTTTTTCATTTTTAATTAAATATCCTCACTAGATCACAAGACATGAATGTTCTGATATAAAATATGCAAGGTATAAATTCTTTGAAAGTTCAGATATTTTACTGTCATGTGTGAGCACAGGTTTATTAACTGTCAACAGTTACTTTATAGTCTTCATAACTGTGTTTTCTAAGACAGTAGAGAAATTTTTCTCAGTTTGTTTATGCAGTAGACTATGGCATACCCCCAAATAATCCTGTAAGTCAGGCTTCCTTTATAAAACTGACTGTTAACCAGGGAACACAATCACATGCTTTGGCAGCTCAGTTTACTGAAACATCATTACTAATTTTGGTCAAAATTAAATAAAGTGAGGCCACTAAAATTAATCCTGAAACGATCTGAGTTACTTAAAATTAAGGTGTACCCTTCTCAACTACAGATAATTTATTAGAATATAGTATTTTAAAAAGTGCTGAAGCAAGGTTGTAGACAGCACTTCTAGTCTCAGTCTTGTCAAAGTCAGCTTGTTTTCTAATGAAGTTAAAATAGATTCTTGATTTTTCATGTAAGCCTGTATTCTCCAGGTAGTGGCTGTTTTGTTGAAAATGAGGTGCCCTGCCAGTGCAGTTCTAGTTTGTCGTTTGCTTACTAACTGAGATTGATTTTTCTCCCAAGTCTTTGAGGAATTCAAGATGGGTTCTAGTTTTCATCCCGGAAATGATCCATACTTTTAAACTGCAAATTATATTGCCCAGGTTGCATGTGAGTGAGATGGAAGTTGCTGTGGTCATTAATATGTAGTTAGATGCATATATATGAATATATGAGTGATTTCTAAAATATGCAGTAGCGTTTCATTTCTCTTCAGACATTAATGCCTGCTTGTTCCACTACTTATGAATTCTTGCTTTATTTGTTGTTTGTCGATAATGTATGTGTAAGCTATGCCTTTTAATAACGCCAGCAGCATCAATGATAACTAATAAACACAGAGATGTGTGTGTGCTGGGACCTCCCTAACACCAAGTATCTTGATGAATATGAGTATGTGTGTACCTGCAGGCATGAGTTCCTGACCTATCCTTTTTTCTTCTGCTGCTATCTGGCATGCTGTGCAGTGTTCCCTCTTAATCACTGTGAAGGAAAGAAATACCTACTAGATTTCAAGAAAATTGAGGTGATTAAAGTTACAAGGTAAAAAAGTAGTGTTACCTTTCTTGTAAGTCAGCATTTTTGGTAGTTTTCCCATAAGAATTCTTTGTAGATCATTTCTCATTTTCTCACTGTAACTGAAGCAAGAAAAGAGGTAAGAGTAAGGGCTGGTTTTCTTTCCTCACCTCTGCATACTTCAGTTTTGCAGTCTGGGAAGGTATTTATAAGACTTTTGTAGAGCATTAGTGTTGGGAAGGTTCTGTCATTGAAAAGCATTCATCTGATTCACCGTTTTTAAGATATTAAATGTTTTAAGTAATATTAAGTGAGCAGCTATGAAAAAAGCAGTATTTAATGTGCTGTATGTCATTAAAAAGAAGTCATCACAGCATATGACACAACATTTTTCAGAATTTAGCAATAGCAAGGAACAAGAAAGCCTCAGTTAGCAGGCTGCAACTCATTACCATGCATTGAGATAGCCTGTGATCCAGGAGGCGAGTGTGCAATGCATAAAGGACAAAGCCTTTAGAAAGCTAAATAAACTGTGCTTTCATTTGAGTTTTAATTAAATATCGTATTTGTAGAGCTTCAAATGTAATTTGGAAACTTAAAATTTAATCATCTTTTTGAATGTCAGCATTAAGCATCAGTGGAAGTCAGTGTTTGAATGTTTTCTGTATTAATCCAAGCTGGAAAGGGTTGCTGTAAAAACAGGAAGCTGGCTTGTGTACAGTGATCAGATCGTTGTTGTATAGTCACACACATGGTTGTGCAGTAAGATGCCCCTTAGCTGCGAGTGCTACTGTCATATCTATTGGTAAACATGCTAACTCTTTAGATAGAAATAATAGTATCTCAGTAAGTTTAATGCTTACAAGTATGTTGCAGTAAAAATATAATAAGAAAATGAGTATGGTAGGTAAAATAAATCTAAACAACCTCTCTTCATATAGACTATTGAAATATCCAGAAATCGTACTGGTCTTATGGAAGAGTAATGATTTTATACTTTATTATACATATATATACATGCCTGTGATATTAAGTATTGCCCTATCAAAGCACTATCCCTATCTCTGTTTATTTAGATATTATCAGTATTGTTCTTTGAGACAAGTATTAATGATTTTCCAGGAATGTTAACATTACATTTTTGACTGCTCCTCAATCAGTGAAAAATTGCCCAATTTCTTACAGGCTTTACAGACAAAGTAAGTTTTGAAAGAGGAACTATAGTTACCACATGTTACTAATAAAAACCGTCAGTGGGGGCAGAATCTCCTGCCCAAAATCATTTACAGGGTTTGTGCCAGAAAATTCCTGTAGACTTTTGAATGGTGTTTAGATCAGTAAGAGCTTGGTAGAGACGTTTGTCTCAATCTATATTTAGTCTTTCAGTTTTAGAGGCAGTGTTCCTTGTGGGTTTTACCAGGGAAGCCAAAAGTCAGGCTTTAATAAAATGTATTCAAATTTAGCTTTAAATATTGGGTGGCTGCCACGGCCCCATTAGAAAAGCAATTGAAATGTTTCATACATCTGTAGTAAAATGATGTAATTGTTCAGCTTATATAACTTTTTATGCACTATACTGTTTTTGTAAGTTCCATTGAAATCTTAATGTTTGTACATGTATGTACCATATACTTAATAACTTATCTGTAACAGGTTGTGGAAGACATTTCATTTGGAGCAGAGGGTCATTTATCTGAGGTAAGTGTTTTCTAGGCAGTATAAAGTGGTGACATTGTACAGACCTTTCTGGGGTTGAATTAGAATTAATGATACCTATTCCTTTAGTGTTACCTTTTGGTAAAAATTTGAGAGCAAAACCGCTATGTAGCATGCAAGCATTTAGAAAAAGAACACAGGCGCCATCAGAGTTGGCCCATTCTTTTTTCCATTTAAGATAATGGCAAAATTGCTGCATATTTCAGAGAGTTTATAGTTAAATTTCACCTTGCCAGTGCTTTTAATTCAAATGAACAACAGAAAGGATATGTTGGGGAAATGCAGATGCAATTACAGTTAGCCAGCCTCACTGTAGCACCATAATAATACTTAAGAACGGAACAAAATCATGATGTTTTACTTGGCTCCATGTGTACCACTAAAAAATGCCTTTATAAATCCCCTTGAATTTATTTGAAAAGTGTAGTAGCATAGAGCAGAACACATGTCAATAGGATTTTCGTCTGAATAAAAATAACTGATGTTTGTCATTTTATTCTGTTTCCATAAATAAAAATATGTCAGATCCTAGTCTATATACTTGAGCAAAGTTCAGGATAATTGATTAATATAAGATGCCCTGTGAAAGTGATGAGAAAAATCTCCTTGATACTGTCTAAGTACAAACTAAGAGTTTAGGTAATATCTGTATAAGGAGATTGATAGTGGTTAAAGGAGCTGTACAGATTCAGTGTGATCAGTATGCCTTGGGTTGCAACCTACATATTAAGGAAATCTAGTATCCGTGCATTTTGGCCAGCCAGCAAATTAATTACATGGGTAAGTAATCCCCAGTTCACCTCCCATATTAGTACACATGCCACCTGACAAGTGCAAGGGACAAGCAATTAGCCAAGCAAGTGAAAACAAAAACAAAACACACACAAAACCAGAAGAAAGTTGCAGTTTGGGATAACTATTCATATGAGATATTTCTTTGGATCCCCACCAATGAATCCAAAGGCTGTGGAGCAGCTGGAACACTCCAGGAAAGATAATCTATTGCAAGACCAAGCTCAGATGTTGACCTTGTCTACAAGGAGACTGACATGAGAACGTGCCTAGGATGGACTGCTTAGCTTTGTGTGAATTCAGCATAAATGAAAATGGGAATCCTTGAGAGTGGATGTGAACTGTGCAAAAAACGGTCACCACAAAATTTGCTTTGAATTAAAGCAAAGCTGCAGGTGCTTATGTCCATGGACAATGTGAAGTAGGAGTGGGTAGTCCTACAGGGTAAAGGTACCAAAAAGCTCTACTGCCAAAGGCAGCATAAAGGAATTTCGGTAGTGATAGATGCCAAGATGGCAATTTATTTGCTTGAGACTAAAAGTTGCATATGGTCTGGACCAAAGCAGATGAGAGCTCTGTGTGCCTGTGTGCAGCAGTGACCTGCACTGAACATGCAGACCCTCAGTAAAGAAGTTGTCCTTTTGCTTAACAGGAGATGTGCCCAGGACACGAGAGTGTTGTGTGTGCTGGGCTTATGTATGTGCCAGAGCAGCCAGGCATACAGGGGTACTGCTGGGGAAGTCTTCAGCAAGAGCTTCATATCTTAAGAGTCCTTGTGGGCAGAGGGACTTTACCCTTTTGAAGTTTTGAGGGGAAAAATGCATAAAGAGAATCAAGAGCAATTATATAAATAAAGGAAATGGAAAAGAGTTAGAAAGCCAGGCTCTACCACGCTGCCACAGCTGGATTGAGGTATACTTGTAGACAGCTCTATAAAGGATCTATGAAACTGTCAGCACCCTCTGCCCTGTCAAGGCTTTGCCTAAATGTTCCTTTAACACTCCGGTCCCTTAATCCTTGTCAGTCTCCCTGTTGCCTGCAGGAGAGCTCCCTGTTAGTCATTCCACATTGTTGCATTTTAGTGACTCAGGAGCAGAGATGGGAGTGAACAATACTACAATCCACCTATAAATGATACCCAGCTATGCTGACTCCTAGCACAGCGGGCTGTGGACACTAGAAAACAATTTGGTGCTTTTGTTTCTCTCCCAAGTCCTGGCCCACTGTGAATTTTTATTTGTAAGTCGGTAAATAGCCTTATCCTTCCCACAGCAGGAACTGGAATTGTCCCAGTTTAATTAAATGAGTCGATGCAGTAGTCTGTACTGATTTTAGGAAGTCTGCACTAAGGGAAGATCTTGAATCTACTAGAGATGAGAATGGGAAGACTGCTGTCACACAGACTGCAGCAGGGTGCTGGAAAGCAATGGAGAGCTCTGTTCCTGCAGAGATGATTTTCCAAGGATGCTCCTCCATAACTGTAATGGAAGATACACGAGGGGAAGAATTGCCAACATCAGGCTGTAATTTTGATGAGTCATTTAACACTCCCATGTGTTGTTGTATCCCTGCAGAGGAGGGAAAAGGATTGGTGCAAGCAAAGGGAATGTGGGAAAAGCGTGTGATGGTGGGGGAGGTAGCTCACAGTTGCAAAACAGCTGTCTGGAAAGCTTCATGCCTGAGTTGTTGCATATGAGAAACAGGAGCATGTTGTAGTGCTGAAGTCTCCTAAATGTGCATAAACAGGCTGATGGAACAAGCTAGCAGTCTGTAAGTGGAAGGTGATAAGAGCAGAAGTAACTGGGAAACAACCTTGATCCTAATTCTGTGGGAAGTCTGAGAGCTACCCCCATGAAAGAAAAGCAGGGAGACAACAGGTAGGAGGAAGCAGCAGATGATCTTTGGTACCCTCCAGAAGGCATCATATTGTTAATAAAGCATCATGTTCTTTTGGTGCAGAAAAGAGCAAACAGTTACGGACTATGTATCCATCCGTGTCAGAGACTGTTCAGTGGCCCATAGAATTTTGAAAGGAAAACTAAAAAATATGCTAACGATGTGCCTGTGAAAGAGTAGTGCACACTATAAGAGTGAACTGGGAAGACCACAGTACACACTAAGTTTCAGTAAACAAAAGATGCATGCTGGCAGGAAACTTCAGTGGTAAGCTGTCTGTAAAGGACAGCTGAAAGAAAGCATCAGTATGTCCTCGAATAAGAAAGGTAAATGAGAAGACAAAATGAGAGCAGAGTGAAGAACTTTTTCTTTTCTTTATTTTCTTAGCTTGAGGTCTTTCTAAAAATAATAAACCATGCCCATATATGTAATGCTGTTAGTATGCACCAGAAGGTAGCAAGAGAAGAACACGGTGAAGGGTCTGAAGGTGAGATGCGCTTGAAGTCAGACTAGACTGATGAAATTCCTTCTAAAGCACATAGGAGCTAAGAAAAACAATCTCCAAACCATTAACAAGCTCCTATGAGAACTCCTGAAGGAAGGTTGAAGTCCCAAGGGATCAGTAAAAGGCAGAGTTGGTATTTGCCTTTAAAAAGGAGATAGGCCAGGAGTCTATGTGCCAGCCAATGTAATTTCAATTAGGATTAGAATTCCAAATGTTCCTGATAGATTGAAAGACTAGCCTGAAATCAATAAGATGTGATATGTTAAAAGACAGGTGCAAATTGCACTCAGGGCAGAAAAAAAGTCGTGTTTATGTGTACAGATGGTAAATAGCAGCTAAGATGACAATACTGCAGAATAAGAATCTGGGGTTATAGTGGACTGCAAACAGAGTGGGATTCATTACCTTGATCCTGTTGCAAAGGAGGGCAAAAGTCATTTGCAGCTTCATTAATGGGAATGTCAGTTGTAAGAAATAATTACTGTGCTTAGTTGAGAATGTCAAAGCCTCCACAGGAGTCTGGCACTGCTCTGGGTATCTCTGTGTGGAAGATAGGGACGTGCTGAAGAAAAGAAAGAAAGGAATACAAATAAAATGTGTAGAAATCTTGGTCTGGTTGAAAGTCAAAATCTTCCGTCACAGAAAAAATAATAGTAAAGACGGTAATGATCAGTTATTGTGTGCTGTGGAAGGGTAAAATGAAATGAAAACATCTTAGTTTGTAGCGAGGGAAGTTTGGATTAGGAAAACCTGCTCACTGTAAGGATGTTTGAGCCCTGGAGCAAGCTCTGCCCTGACAGCTGGAACCACAAAATCCCTGTCAGCTGCTAAGAGCTGTACAGACAGGCATCAGTTGAGGGCAGTAACAGTGTGCTTGATCTCACTACAAACCACGGAGGGGGCTTTTGTGTCCCTTTGTTGCTTCTTGATTGCTCTTGCCATGGTTCTAGGATGGTGGTGGTCGGGAGTAAGAAGCATTATTTTCAGAATATGAGATTAGGCCTGCTGTCAGTGGTGCTTTGCCCTTCTCATCTCCAGCACCTGCCCAGGACAGTGCACTCAGGACAGCAATTCTGAGATGCAGGGCAGAGGCGAAGCCTTCCTTCACTTCAGACACTTTGTGGCTATGGAGCTCACTAAGCGAGGGCATGTGCATGTAACCGGCATGCGACCGAAGCATCTGCTCAAGCAGGACAAGCATATGGACATTTCCATTTTGTTTCTAGAAATGATTTAAGAGATGCCCTAGCCTGACTTTTTGGAGTTTCAAGTGCTCACAATTTCCATTAACTTCTGCTAGGGGTGAGGGCAAGCATGCAGCACTTCTGCAAACAATAAGTCACTGTTCTAAGGCTTGTGCCGTAACAAAAAGTATCTGTCTGCAGGGGCAGCTTTTTGTAGTTGTTATTTATATTGCTTTGAATGATTTTAACTCTTAGAGAGAGGATTTAGTAGAGGTGAAAAAAATCTTTCTGTGATGTTTTGCATAAGGTCTTCTATTTTTCTTATTTTGTTAGGGTTATGATACTGCTAGTTTAAAGCAAGGCAACTCCTAAAAAGTTCCTGTGTATTAAGAACAAATTTTAAGGATTTATCTGGGAATCCTGCTTCTCAGCACAACAACCAGACTCACAGAGGCACTAATCCCTAATAGAGTTAGATTATTCTAGCTACTAGAATACTGATACTTCCATATAGAATTGCTGAATTGGATCCAAGAGAGCACAGAAGGAGTTTGCACTGGAAAAGCTGACCAAACGTTTTACTTGAGGAATGCTGTCGAGGAGCTGTTGCTCCTAGGTGACTAAAATGGCTTGGAAAAGGGTAAAATGAAATGCAGAAGACTGAAGTGGAAGCCATTTCCTCTGCTCTTAATTCGATGCACTGATGCTGTGCAGCATCTGGGACAGAATAAGAATTTATATTTTGCATGAGAAGGCAGAAGAATTTCTTCAGTTACCACCATAACAAATAACAAGTCAGGCCCACATTTGTACCATTTTAACCTGTTTAAGGGTTTAGGGGAAAAAAAAAAAAAAATCCCAACCAGCTATATCCCCATTCACAGAAAAATCCATAAAGCGAAATTGCATCTCAGCTCTTTACTGACTGCCTCAGTCTCTGCTAGCTGCTTCCTAAAAGCGCTGTTAGTGCAGAAATAACCAAAGAAGTCTTAAGACTTAGAGCAGCTTGTAGCATTGACATAACCTACAAGCTTGGATGAGTTGTATTTTATTAATACGCTGAGCTGGAGGCAGAGTCCACTTTCCTCTCAGAGATGTTGATCAGTGTAAAGTGCCAGTTTCCAACCAGGAGCTGTTCTGAATAGTTTGTGTGTCACTGACAGTGGTTTCCTGCCTACATAGACAAATGTCAAATAAAAATGTTACCAGTGACGTTAGCAGGAATGGAAGGGACCTTTCCTATCTAGTTCTCTGGGTTACCATACTTTTTTCATACAAGGGTCTTGGGGCGGGAGCTGTGGAATTGATTGAATATTTAGAATTCTGCCTGTATGTTTTTGAGAGCAGTGTATGTTTTTACCATCTTATGTATAGCTCTTGATATTAAACTAGGTTACCTGAACTGAAGTTATAAATGGCTGCACCACCACATCCTTGCAATCTGATATGAGTGACCGTTATATACGTGTTCTGTGTATAATCCATATATGATTATATACAGGCTGTATGATGACTCTCCTGCGTTTTTCCCGTGATGTTTGTGAGTACATCCTTGAGAGACGATGCTTGTCTAAACTATGGAGGAACTTCTCATTTCAGCTGAAAAGGCAGTTCTGTGTCACACAGATGCAAAAATAGTTTATCCATACACGATTATTGCTATATTAAAGCTGCAGAATGCATGTTAAGTTTTTCAGATTAACAAAATATAACATCTACCTTATGGAGATATTTTAGTTACACCACAGAGCAGCCATAACCATACAGTTATGATTAAATTGGGTATACGTGCTCAAAGACCTAAATAAGTTTGAGTGGATTTTTACTTATTTAGATTTCCCTGCTTCTCCGTATTGCTGGAACAGTTCTTCATTGAGCACACAGTTTTTCCTAGTACTCATTTTTCATTTATCTTAGTTTCCAAAGTAAACATGATTTCTGTTACATTTTAGGTAACTCATTGTGTATTCAAAATGTAATAAATCAGGAAGATTTACTGTATTTGTTACATGTGAGCTAGAACGGATATTTTACTTCAAGTGAGAATCTAAGCGTTCAGTTGACAAAGGAATTAATATGAATGGCTGTAAGAATTACAGAATCTTATTTCTGAGCATGTTTAGCTCACCAATAAACTCCTTGTCAGAAACTGCAGCAGGGTGGAAGCTACTAGCCAAAGCTTAGAAACCCAAAATACAGGGGAATACTGATGCAAAGCATTGTGCTTGCTACAGAATGAGTGTTCACCTGAAGCCCTAGGCACTTGAGGGCTGGCTCATGGGTTCCTTCTTTCCTTCTGTCATTCCTGGGACCTTTCTTTATTTGACCGTAAAGTTTTATTTTAAAAGGAAAAGAAAACGTCCAATACGAGAGCAGATTAGTTAGCTGTACACCTGTAAGTGTAGTCATCCAGCTGCATTACAAATGTGAATTTCAGGCTGTAATTATATTTTATCTCGAGTTTTCAGGACCTGACCACCTTAGAACTAGGCCATACTTGCAACTTGGAGCCTTTTTTGCCAACCATGTATCTAAGTACTGTCTCTTCTTGCCAGCATCTCTCATCCCATCTGAAGTGCAGAGAAGGGGTACGTCTAGGAGGCCCTCTAGGAATTTGCCCTAGGATTTGCCTTGGATGCTCCCTGGCACTGATTAGGGAAAGAATTTCCACTATGGATGTTCACAGCAGGGCTAGACAAATGCAGACAGTGCACTTATCGTTGGATTAGCTGCTCAGTTGATTCCTTGTGTTCGCATCTGCTAGACGGGAAACAGGGCCATTTTACAGTGGAAGAAATAGATACCTTACAGCCACTAGTGGCAATGCTAATTTGCTGACCAGTTCTCTGGATACACTGTCCTGCTGTCAACAGTATCCCCTTGATAAAAGCAGTAAGTGGATCAGACAAAAGTATGTTTTTTATATTTTATATTTATATTTTATTGATGTTGCAAGAACTAGAGCCTGCTTTTTACATGTTTCTATAAGGTACCCTTTCTTCAGGATCTGTACAGGACTAACTCATTTTGCCTAAGTACACGATCTGTAGAAAGAGTCTGATTTGAAAACTTTGTTTTTGGCTTTTGTCTGTCAGAGCAGTCCTGAAGAGCTTGTGTGTTCATAAAAGCTGTTCTTCCTAAAGTAACTGTTTGATGGTGGTATGGCACTGCATGTTTTTTGTCTTGTTTCTTGCATTTGAGATGGTGGTTATGTGAAGATCTGTAATGAACTGCTATAGAAAGGCGTTCAGAAGTTGAGCTTTCTCCAGAATGACCATCACTTTAGATGTTCTTTCAGAGTAGGCAAGTTTTACTTACAATTTGCTTACACTTTACTGACTCTCCTCTTCCTAGCATGAGACCTAAGTTCTTTTAGACAACTGTCATCTGTTCTTGCATGTGTGTCATAGAGTAATTCCTGAAAAGCTTTCTGTTGATATAAATGGCCTGGGTTATCCCACTCCCTAAAAGCATATGGAGTCCTGCTGTTTTGTTGAATAACGATTTAACAGCTGGATGGAAGAGTTGTTCCTCAT
The DNA here is from genome assembly GCF_011077185.1 of Oxyura jamaicensis. Lineage (NCBI taxonomy): Eukaryota > Metazoa > Chordata > Aves > Anseriformes > Anatidae > Oxyura > Oxyura jamaicensis. The sequence continues at coordinate 41,666,691 of NC_048895.1, read as the reverse complement.
CTTTCATCCTCAGTCTAGAGACAAGGACATTCCTAGTTGATGTAGGGAGAATGTGTATGTTCTCCTACCTTGTTCTTATTTTAAAAACAATGGTTCAATTTTACATCTGTTTACTCTGTTCAATTCTGTTGCAGATTCTGATACTTGATAACAATTTGCCTGCTCAGGTCTCATGTACAGAGCCAGGGACTCAGCTGGCTGCTTCTCACATTGTACTTCTCTGCCCCTAAGCTGTGGGCATTTGCAACATAACCTGTCTCCTTCTCACTTGTCCAGGCTTTGAGCTGCAGCTCATGGCATACGCGTGCAATCTGTGTCTGGCAGAAGACATAGGAAGGCAAAAGGTCAAAGCTCTGTGCTGTAACAGAGGATGTACCAGCAAGCAGACCTCTTCTGACATTTGACTCTACGTACGCACTGTGTGACGCAAACAGTAAGGGTAGCACAAAATTGAGGTCTGGTAAATGTGTTTACCAAAAATCAGATTTTCCCAATGGGCAGCATTCCAACAATTTGGGGCACAATTTCATTGACTGAAGACTTGATTTCTCTCAAACAACCACTGAAGCATGATATTAAGGATCAGTGCAAAGGACTCCAATACTTTTTCAAAGGAGCAAAAATTTTCTGAGATTTGTATATGGACACACGTGTCTGGCTATAGATGAGTACATACTCTAGGTCTAGAGAAAATCCAGTTGTCTGTATTCCAGCTGATGAATGATCCATTTTTTTCAAGGTAGCTCTAGCCAAACTTGATCTTGACACCATAATCTTTTTTTTTTACAGATATCTCTTTCAGCGTAGACGCTGGTTTCGCCCTTGGAGGGTAAAAGGCTAATCTCAGTGCTGCACAAAATGGTTAATTTTTTTTCCCCACTCAGTTATGCTGCTTATTTGAGTCATTTCTCAAAGAGGAAGTCAATACAAAATATAAAAGATACAAATTATCCTTCTGCAGTATATCTGAAAGCAAGCAAATCTATAGGAACAGCCTTTGTAATGGGTTTAGAAAACTCGATTTAAAATAAAAAAAGCCTTTGCCTATATAAAGGTCTAGGTAGACAACGATTATTTTTGAAAATTTATACTTATTTCACCATAACGTAGTAACAAAGTGTAGTTTCATCTTGTATTCTCTAAGACTTCAATGTGTTTTCTCTGATCAGTTGAGCAAAGTCCCTGAGTATTCTAGCCAGATTTTTCTTCAAAATGCAAGTACATTTTTGTGTTTATGTGAGATGCCAAAAATGATGCTTCTTGAAATGTTGAAATGGCCTAAATGTGTAAATCACATTTACAAAAACAACTTGAAATTTAGGAACTAAATGGTGTAGTCAGCATGAGTTTTCCCTCCCCTGCTGTGGTGAGACAACAGGGAAGAGGGAGAGCAGTTCAGTCTTCACACCCCTTTAATCCTCTGCTGAAAGTGAGATCATGACTTTTTTTCTGCTGGGAAATAGACTGAGACCACAAGCACATTCCATTCCATGTAAGTCACCAAATTATTATATAGTAACAACTTTTTATCTCTTTAACCAGAATTTGGTTTCAGGCAATATCTTAGAACTGCAAAACATCATATCCTCTCACTAATACTTTATTTTGCCCTTAATTTGATGGAAATATCATGTAGAAATGTATAATCATCAGCAAACATGCTTTATTTTCTTTTCAACTTCCTTTAGGAGTTCTTCATATTTTCCGCGGAGTTGGATGAAAAATGTGAAGCAATAAGTGAGAAATTGGTGCATCTGGAAGATCAACTGCAAACTTCAGTTTGCAGAGTTGATGAAGGAGTTATTCATATCCTTTTTGATCTATCTGTAGATATATATCTATGTAAGTATGTATGTGAAATATTTGCCTTTCAGATTCACATAGAGTACTAGTTCTTAACGTAGATTAAATATATTAAGACAAGAAGAATTGATTGTCTTGCTGGAGTGGGAGTATTTGTTGTAGCAAGTTTTCCTATAGTGCATTTGCACTGTGGTCTGATCCAGCTTTAATTGATTTCAACAGAAGTTTGTTCTTTGTAAAGTGAAATTAGGCATTGAAATGCTTTTATTCTTCTGTTACAGTCCTTTTGTTGGTAATGCACACAAAATTGAATAACTAGCGCACCAAAACCTGCATGGAATTAAGCATCGACACACATGCATTTCCCAGCATGATTTAGTTAAATTAAATGCTACATCATTGACTCGGACTGTGTGTACTGTCACATGTAATTTGGCTTTCTTTACCTTTTGAAAAAAAATGACCAGCAGAGGCATCATATGGTATCCTACGCAATCTAATCTGCCTCTAACACTCCAGTGCAAGTGACCAGATGAGATGTTTTATAAAGCACTCTTATCTCTTTCTGTGCTTCATCTGTCATTCAGTATCTGATTGAAGATTGCTTAACCTTTACAGAGGCATTTGTTGGGCCTTCATCTGTGGAAATTTTTCAAAATTTAAGAGCACAGAGTATTTTTTCATTTATGACTTTCATAAAAAAAAACTTACCACAAAAGAGATTTTGTTCTTCTAAGAAAGAGAAAAGAGAGTAAGAACCATTGAGACTAAAGAAGATGAGAGTACTTAGTTCATTAGTTTGTAATGGAAAAGAGGTAGTAGGCAAGCGGTAAGAAAGATGAATGCATTCAGGTTTGGAGAGATTAGCAGACACCTGAAGGTGAGCTGAGGTGATAATGGAACTAAGAAGGGTTCAGTTTCTCCCAAACAGAAGTGCACAGTCCTCCAGGAAAGAGTGTAGAGAGGTCTAGCACAAAACTAGAAAAGAGAATCAATAGAACACGTGGAATTGCTACCTTGTTTTAGGTAATTGGGCATCTATTGCCAGCTATTCCAAAATACAATAAAATAATCTTTTTTTTTTTTTTTTTTTTTGTACATTGAAATGCTTAGAAAAGAAAGATTTGAAGTAGTGAGAAATTAGTGACACTTTTTTTTTTTTTTTTCCTTAGAGCTTTTCATGCCAATACCTTTAAAGAAATCATGTTTCTAGATTATTTATTGTATTTGTCACAGGACAGTTTGCAATATTCTGTAGATCATATTTGCAGCATACATGCTTAGCTGCAGTTTTTTTTTCCCTCGACTCCATTCTTTTTAGAACTACATGCAAGTATGTGTCTTGGTATGTGCAGAGTCCTTCCTCCCATAGGTATGTTTGCTCTCAAATGAACTTTACACAATAACTCTAGTAGAAGAACACTGAGGCTTGGATTTATGGGTTCTGTTCCTATCTTTGCAGTAGACTTAAGTTCATATTCAGACCTGTTCACTAAGACAGGTCCAGTCATAGTTACTATTTGCTGTGCAAGGTGCAATAAACTGAAAAAAAGGATTTTTTGATTCCTGAAGAAAACACACTGCATATATAATAGTATTTAGTTGTATTTTCTATGGACCATGTACATTTCTTTGTAGCTGCTGAAACTGGATGAGTAAGCTGACAAGATAAAAATCTAATCACTAGAAGTTGAGGAGAGTTGTAGATTAATCTCATTCTTAGCCACAATTGTCTGATACAGATCTGATTTCCCCTATCAATGAAATTCAGTTCACATTATCTAAATGCAGAAATGCACACCCTGTGATATCCCGGTCCTCCTAGCAAGACCATCAGTTACAAAATAAGAAACCATGTTTAAAACATAGGGACATACAGAGAAGCAGTTCAGCAATTCAGCTACCACTCATTATCATTCATTTGCTATTTCAGAGGTAGTCCAGATCAATGTGCATAAAATGTTACCATCTGGTACATGTAATCACTGTGCTATGCTTCAGAAAAGGAATAACTACTACAGTACTACAGACCTGTAGATATTTTTGTTTGTTTGTTTTCAATTAAAAACTGCCCAGTGCCCATAAAGTAAACTTTTGCTTATAGGTAACTAGCCTATATTGCAGGAACCAGCACTGAGACTGGCACCAATAATTAGCCTCAGTAGAAGAATCAGTTATAGATGGATACACTGTTTGCACTGTAGTTTATTTGGTTTTAAATGAAATTACTTTTTATCCTAAATGTTGGGCAATTATGCAATCTTCATTAAAAATCTGCAGCGTTCTGTGAGTAGCATCTTTAAAGATTTGAAATTGTAATTAACGCAGGATATGTTTTCAAACTCTTGGTTTTTAGCTATTTTTGCCCTTCTCATCCCCCTAAAAACTGTCTTACATATAAATCCTACAAACTGAGTTAGGTCAAAAATCTGACTGGGGGCTGCGCAGATGTAGATTAGTACTACTGTCTTATTATTGGAACACTTTTAAAGACCCCACTGAGAAAAATAAATTCCTGATGCTCTCGAGCCATTTGCCAATGTTTAGTGTGTCATAGCTTTGATTAATAATTAAGTTTGTATTAGAAGAAAAATCCCAGATGTCATTGTTTTTCGTTCTACATTTTGATGGCATAGAACACTTAAATCAACTGTGCTGCTAGTTGTAATTGTCAGCACAACCTGAACAAAGGAGAAATTGAGGGATATTTCTTGGTCCTGAGTATTTGCACAGACCCGCTTGGGATTCTCATTTAATATTGAAGCTTTCCACAGTAAATATTAAACCGTACTTTTGTATAAAAAGCATCAAACAGTGGGGGAGTGGGGAGAAGAGCTCATCTGGAGCACTATGACATATTTGCTAAATTCAGTGTGGTATAACCAAATAAACCCACAAAACGTTCAATTAAAGTTGATCATTGGAAAGTGTATGAAAACAGTCCACATCATTAATTGGAAAAACCAAAGGAGGAAAGGTGACTCATTCTGGTGTCTGCAGAGCTGATGAGAGGTGTTACTTTCCTGACAGTAAAGGCCTGGAATTCCTAGTAAAATTAAATGGAGCCTATATTGCAATTTCACAGTCATTTTTGTTCTTAATTAGCAGTTGCGTTTTGATAGACAATTTGAATGCATGTAATAGTTCCTCCTGGTGAAAGTGCTTTTGTTGGAAGAAAACCTGGCTATACTATTATTTTAAAAGCACACAATCTCCCCCCTTGCCATAAAATGGACAGGTAAAAATTATTTTGAAAACAGAATTTTGTGCCTAAACATTTATTAGGCATTGCAGGTCATATTACTAATCCTTCACCTTTATGATATGGCCTGCTTTTATGTACCTCTTGCTTTACACCAGTGTAGATTTTCCACAGAATCAGGAGAGAAGAGTTCAAGCCCTGACTGTGCCTCACCTGTAAGAAATTTTGGGATCCCACAAGAGTGAGAATTGGCAATGGTGTCCTTTTTTGATTTTAATTTTGGGTGACAGGGTGGTGAGTCCTTCCCATTGTGTGTCACATGGAGAGAATGTGGTCCCACCTTTCTCGTTCGTGCCATGATGGAGGTAGGTCAGTGCTTTTCCACCCATGTGCATCTTTGCCTTCAGTCCGAAACACAGGTCTTTCAAATTAAACATTGAAACATCTTAGCTTTTTGCTGGTCCTTTGGCACATGGTGTGCATGATCACAGAGTCGTTTAGGTTGGAAGGAACCTCTGGAGGTAATCTGGTCCAATCCGCTTACTCAAGCAGGGAGACCTAGAGCTGGTTTTCCAGGGTCATGTCAAGTAAGGTTTTGAGTATCTCTAAGACTGGAGAATCCACAGCTTTTATGCAGAACCTATGTGAGTATTTGACCACCCTCACAGTAAAGAAGTGTTTTCTTGTGTTCAGGCAGAATTTCTTATTTTTAAGTTTGTTCCTGTTGCTTCTTACCATTGAGAAGAGGATTGTGGCTCCCTCTTCTTTATTACTGCCTTTCACATATTTATACACGAGTAAGTTCCCCCCGAGCCTTCTCTTCTCCAGGTTGAACAGTCCCAGCTCTCTCAGCCTCTCCTCACATGCTCCCTGGATGCTCCAGTCTGTTAAATCAGTCCTGTGCCAGACATGCTCCAGATCCTGGCAGATCTTTCTCAAGACTTTTTAAAGACAGAGTAAGTCAAACAGGTGAAAAGCTTCAACCAAGACTATGTCTGAGTTACAGGACTGTTGCAGAAAATGGATTGGGTTTGTGAGAGACCTTTTCGAATTACTTTAACTTACTGTTTGTTAGACATCAGACAGATCTTGCCATTTTTTGTACTGGAAGATAGCAGGACTGGAAAACATTATTTGTTGAAACTTGTTTTGGCTCCTGCCTTTGATACCAGCTTGGTAATTTAAACACAAAGGAGTTGTTTGCATGTGGACCCATGCACATTGAAGTATTTTTGCATTTTTAAAATGGATAAAGCTGGTTATCCAGACATAACCTCCATATACGGATAGAGATTCCATTCTCAGCCTTATGTCATGTATTTTGCCTAGCCATAAAGGCTTGTTTGACAGTTGCAGGTCAACACCTGACTGTGGTATTATTCATGAGTTTACTGAAACTCGCTGTAGGTAAGACTATGCAGTCATCTTTCTTGTTGCTCTGTCTTTCTGTTGGTTAAGAGTTTCTTCCCTTGTCTCCTTTCTTTTCCTTCATCCTTCAATATTTCTGATCCACTGGCAGTGAAATGTTTCAATTTTGCCTTTTCTTTATACCTGAAAAGAATTTTGTAATCACTTGGGATATTACAAATAACAGCATGTAGTCAGAGACTGCGCATCAGAAGTAATTAAATTTCAGAGGCTTCACGGTGTTCATAAACTGAAGAATTTCTCTTTTCACAGTCAGGTTTTCAACAGAGTCTCCTGATTAAACTGCAGAGTGGTGGACAGTCCAGGACCACTTATAAGAGAATAATAATGTTTCTTACCTCAGAGAAGCTGTAAGGCATAATTAATTTGTCCTTGTACAGTGCTTTGAGATCCTAGGATAGGAGAAGTTGAGCGTGTACTGCTGTTACTGATTATGGGTAGTCAGGGACAGAATCCTTTTACATTAGAGATGTCCAGAAATTGAAAGTATGCATGAATACTCCCGGTGAATGAATTAAAAGTAAAACATCATAGTAAATGTTACATAAACGCATAAAGATGAAATTTGGAGGAAGTGATAGCAGAATCAAAAGCAGCCAAAAGGCTTCTCAAAGGCATAACTATGACTGCCTGGAAAAGCAGTGTTTTGTGTGGCTTTCCTATGGTTCACTGTAGTCACAATTTTTCAAAAGTAGAAGCTCACTTTTGGCAGTTGCATAACCTGAGGGTGTCTTTTTTTTCTTGACATTGCATTGACATCAGGGTCGGGTAAAACAACATTTCATAATGGATGGGCTGTGTAAAGGATAAAGCCTGTCTTTGTGCATTATTCTGCCTGTGCAGCGTGGTTCTGAAAGCGAGTTGTTTCAGTGTCAACCTGTTTCATTTCCCATGAAGAAGCACATTTGTGGTTCTCTCAGAACTCCTGTTGATGACTTACTGCTAGAGATGAACTTCTCTTTCCCTTGACCCATTTACATTTGCCTTTTGGGGTCCTTGACCTGTAGCAGTATCTATACAGGAAGGAATGGTGTTCTCAGTGTGGCTGAAGATGGGCCTTAATTTTTGTTCACATAGACTTGGTTCTTGGTTTATATCTCCAGCAGGCTCTGACTTGGTTCCCGCTTGATTACACTCTGTGTAAGCTAGGGAAGAGGGGATAAAGTCGTTTGTCTAACTGAGCTATGTCTAGCCCTTGTACTTGGACTCAGAGGTGGCTTGTCTCACTGACATAAGTTTATCAGCAGAAGAGGTGATCTATCGATAGTACAAGCTGTGTTTATTCCCAGGAGAGACTAGCGAACAGAACAGAAAGCTCTACTGCCCTAGGAAGACCAGCCACTTGAAATCTTGTGCATGTCTGAGCAGTTGACACTGCCTCCTGTCTCCATGTATCTCTGGTCCTATCTGCTGGTGTCTGCTCACTGCTGCACCCATTCGGGGCCTGGTTACCATCCCCAATTCCTTCCCTCTGTCATTTTGGAACTAGGGAAGGAAAGTAGGAGAAGGTCAGCACCTCTTAAGAGGCAGAAACATTAGCTATCCTAAGTGCCTGGCAGGAAACCTGAAGTAGACAATGGAAAATAAGTAGGGCATAAACACTTTCTCTGCTTTATAATGGAGAAGATTAATTTTGCTACTTTGCCTAGACGCCCTTACTCCTCTCCCTTGTCATGGCGCATGTTAGCTAGCTCACTAACTCCACACAAGCTCTGGTCACTTTCCTTACATCTCAGACCACTCCTGTTGCCGTCACCTTGGGTCTGAGCCACCCCATGTCTGGTGCTCAAAAATTCACCATCCAGCAAGAAACCAGTGGCTAGGTCTGATGCATCCATAGTATAATTCCTTCATCTCCCTTCTTCCCATGAGAACAGCATCCGAGCAGTATCCCCCATCCTCTCTTTTCGTTTTTTGTTGTTGTTGTTTTTTTTTAAGTGCTAAATAATGCTACTTCAGAACTTTTCCTGGATTTTTTTTTTTTTGAAAGCAAGTGAGATAAATGTATTAATATTTAATCCAAACAATTTGGAAGAATTTGAAGCTACAATTAGATAGCCATGGCCATCTGGTGTGAGCAACGGAACAACAATTTATTTAATAACTTGGAAAGAGAAAAGGGGCTGCCAATCACCTATCGATTTATTCCTTAATAAAGCTTGCACAGTCTCTGCAGAGGGAGATCCAGGTGGTGAAGGAGACACTCCAGACCGTGCTGGTGCAACTTCAGCCAGCCAGGGAGGCAGGAGAAGAAAAGGCTGGAGACTTCCTCTGCGACAGCTGGTGTCCAGGAAAACAAGACTTGGAGGAATAATGAGCAGAAAGAACTGGTAGGATGACATTAATTCACCAAGGGTGGCTTTTAGTAACTGAATACTGTTTTACCAAGCCTCAGGGATCTCTTCTCTGCCTGCATAACTAATAACTAAATCAATTATGGAGAAACAGAGCCTGGAGGTCTATCATCAGAAGTACTCTACGCAGCCTCACATGTTTTGGCACAGATTGGGAAACAGCTTTCGGAGCAGAGCATCCCCTGTAAATGTGTAGATTACAAATTGATACATTTCAAGTGAGTCTGCAAAGTTGCCTTTAATGTCAGTGAAATGTTCTCCTTGAAGACTTGTAAACAGTATCTGTCTTCCTTACTCACGGATTTTTTTTCCTGCTTTAAAAATGTAGTGTTAAAGCTGGAACATCTAGTATTTCTTGTAAAATAGCTGTAAGAATATAAGATTTTTTTTCCTTTGGCTTTAACAGCTCTCTTACACTGAATGTATTTGCACATTCCTGCCAATAATTAAATCAATAGGATGAAATTCAAGCTAACCATGTACTCTTAACTGAAATTCAGAGCTCGTTTACTCAGTGGTATTGAGTACAGTAGAGGTAACTAACAGCAGCCCTTACAGCAGTAGTTTAACTATTTTCATTTAGGTATCAATATAAACTTGTTTTAGTATTACAGGGGTTGTAAAGCACACAAAAAATACTATGTTGCTGATTTTGTGCTCCTTGTATTTAAGTATTGTATGAACAGTAAATCATTTAGGTCTCCTTGTAAAGTTTATTATTACTGCTATATTATTTTGAGCTTCCTTCTAAACGTAAGGAATGCAGGTTTTTTTTGCAATAGACACGTATGTATATGTACATACTTAAACATGTATTTTTAATAGGAAAGAAAAGCAATGTTCCATTGAAGCCAACTAGTACAAATGACCTATATTTAGATCATTGTTCAAAACAGTTAATATCTTTAGGAATTCATAATGTACTCTTGGATACCAGAATGTATCTGATACCACAAAGTTCTGCTCCTGCCATTTGTTGCAGAGGGAGAATTTAAAAACAAAATGTCTCTCATTCGTTTATTTTAAGCCAGTAGATCAAGCAAGTGTCTTGTGACTTATTACTGTACTTTTTAATACTATTTGTATGACATTTTTTGAATTGTTTTGCTTTTCTTACTTCAATTACTTGTTTTATAGCCACTTTATGATTTTTTTTTTTGCAAATTTGGAAGGTCACTGGACTACTAGCCCACTAAGATTGTATTCATTTTCTTCCGTGTGTTTTAATACTAGTTGAAACTTCTACCTCAATGTTTAATACATAGGGAGGAAAAAAAGTGCCAGGCAGCTGAGCCATACAACAGGGTTATAATTGCATCCAGGTGTATACGGTTGTCAAACCAGAGCAGCAGAGCTCAGGTGCTTTCTGTAGTCATCAGATCCTTGGGATGGAATTACAACCCTGTAATTCAGAACGTGGTTGACTTTTATCATTGTATTATATATGGATCAGCATCTGTGTTGTGGGAAAGACTCTTGGATCTTTTCCTTCCATGGACTCCAGCTCTCTGCTCCCATCCCCAGTCTTGGATGGAGGTCTCTTGCTGCTCTGCTAGGTCTGTTTCTCCAGCTTTGCTGGACTGTCCCTCTTTGATAGCTCCCTCCCCTGCTAGATTTGGCATTTTCTGAAACTGATGAGTGCAGGTGGCAGCCTGCAGTTTGCTGACATTCAGCCCACGGAAAGACCAGCCCACTTAGGAAACCCTGGCTGGGCACGCATCCCGTGGCTGCCTGAGGACGGCAGTCAGCCAGAAAGCACTGATGGGAACCCACATGAGTTCAGGTCAACAAAAAAAAGGATGCACACTGACAGGAGAGAGCTCCCTTACAGTGATATCCTAAAGACCACTAGAAGCTGCTTGTGCACTACCACCGTAAATATCCAGCAATGAGTGTTTATAGGACTACAAGGCTGCTGCAAGGAGAGCCCAGAAACAAACAGCACACTAAGTAAGGCCTGATGGCTCTCCTCTTCCACATGCTGAGGGGGGGGTTGGAGATTTGTCCTTTGACTGCAAGTGCCTTAGAGCCAAGACCAGCCACAGGTGAAGTGTGAAGCCTTCCTCCATGCAGCAGCAGCAGCAACAGGGATGGTTACCCTCATAGGGATGGGACAAAAGCATTCTCATTCTCCCTAGCATCATTTATTGACAGCATTCCCATTCACTTAATAAACCTGTGTGGCTTTTGTGTTTTGCAGCTTCAGAGTGCTGCTGCATTTTAATAAAAACTCAGCTTATGCAACCACTCTGATGAGACACTCAACTCCTGAGGAGGAGGGAAACTGAATCAATCATTCATATCATATTTGTATGTATTAACAATTATTTTATACATAATATGGACTACTTTAATTTATTATTCCATTAACTTCACTGTTTGTTGTGGGAAGTTAGAGCCAGTAATTATTCCTTCTCAATATACTGAATAATAAGCATACTAAAAAATAGAAGGTATACTATGCAATGTATCGGGTGCCTTTTATCTGTGGATAGAAAACTTCCAAATAAAGAGAAATATGTTTTTAACTAACCAAATGTCTGTTTGGATTCTGAGCAGTGCGCAAGGTTTTACAAATTTCATTCTCGGGAGAGGGGGGCAGGGTGGAGAGGGAGGAGAAGAAAGGAGAAAACATGTGCATGACTATTACTAAGCTGTTGACAGCAGCGATTCCTCTGCTTGGGAAATTCTGTGATGCCTTCTGGAAACAGTCTAAAAACACATTCAAAACTAGATTATCACAGCAAAAGGAAGCTATTTTCAGTGTGAAAAGGAGGGAAATATCATCCAGTGAGCTATACAGACAGGTAAAACTTGTGTTTGAGTTCTGGCTTGGCTCAGCCTGCCTGCCTCTCTCACCCAAGGGAGGAAAGCTCTTCCCTCACCTCTGGAGAAGGGTGAAGGGAAGGGAAGGGATATATGTCTGTGCATTGGCTACAACACTATCTGAGGTCAACATCATGCTTACACACCTTCATTGCCATGGTGGAATAATGAGAGGTCGGAGAGCAGCTATAGTGCCCCAAGGATCAGTTTGGCACACACGTACTAGGGTGCTGTCACCTCTGGTAGCCACTGGTCTCCCAGCACCTGCAGACACGCATCAGCAGAAACAAGCCCCTTTTCTGCCTGGCATATGCATTCTCCCTGTCTAAGATTCCAGCCCTCAAGAGGTTTGAGGAGTACGTGAAGAGCCATAGAGGCTTTGTGCACAGAAATCCCTGCCACAGCATCAAGCTGCAAGAAGAGAGCAGCTCACCTCAGGCACACCACTGCGTTTGCTTTGGAGGAGGAGGAGTGGGCTGTGTTTAACCCTCCTGTGTACAAACGTACCCAGGGGCAGAAGGAAGGATGTGAGGGGGACAGCACCCCAAAGGGGTGTTTAGCTCTACACTAACATTTTTCTCACTCAATTAGCTAATCTGTTCTTTCTAAAGCTTGACATCTCAGTCTTTTGCTTTTTCTATCATTACTTGTTAAATCAAGATAAGCACATCTTTTCTAGAGAGCTGGAGAAGACAGTTAAATAATAGCGCCCAGATAGGCGGTAGCGCTGGAGGGAGCTCCAGGGTGAGATTAGAATAATCCTTGTGTATCCTCTTAGTTTACTATCCTATTAAAAATGAGACTGGGACCAAGAGATTTTTTAGTCTCAGAGATTAACATATGCTACAAAGAGTCTCTAAAATATTATGCACATGTGGATATTTTTCTGCACTGCTAAGGAGGATAATACAAGTTTCTGGAGAGATACTAAAAAAAAAAAAAAAAAAAAAAGGAAAGAAAATAAAAGAAAAAAGTGCCTGTGAATGCAAGAGGTTCTTTCTGAACCTGAAAAGCAGCCAAGCCAGCAGCCACAGTAAAGCATTTTTCTCAAATTTCTAATGAAGTTTTGAATATTAGGCTTGGGAAAAGAGCATCTGGGGTTGGGTGAGTAAAGAAATGTCTCTCAGCATGCACGGCATTCAGTCCCTCTCTCCTTGGTTTCTCATCTAGAAGAATAGTATCTTAGGGAAGGGGGCGTTGGGGCACTGTCAAAGACACAGGTAAAATCAATACATCACTAGGCTATTTGTTCTTATAATAGCCTGCAAAGTTGAACAAATAGTTTATAATAATAAGCAGCAACACAGGAATACTAAGTGGAAAAAGAGAGTTAATAGGAAAATAATCAGGGTCGCAGCTAGGAGACATATGATAGATCTCACTGTAGAAATGGAAAATTAAAAGACCTTTCCACAATGACAACCCAATTTACAAGAGGAAGAAAACAATGTCAGATTTATTACTTTTCCAACAACGAAGCTGTGAAATGATAAAGGACACCCCTCTGGGTTGTCTTGCCAAGCAGCCCTGTACTGTTTGCAGCATCGCAGTACATCCCCTGCAAAGGAAGAAAACCCAAAGAAACCCAACCAGCACTGCACCCATCAGGCACTGCCTATCTTGGCTCAGGGTGCTGGCGTGTGATCAATCCGCTGCCGCTTATTTTCATTAAATGAGAAGGAAAAGGTGAAAAGAGCACCCTGCCTCTCACAGCCATACGTGATTTGTCATTGCTAATTTTCTATAATGAGCTGTAGCAAATGAAGCCAGTCTCTCTCCATTAATCCTGACGGGAAACATTTCTTCCTTGTCTTCCCATCAAGTGCCCCAAATTCTTTGAGTGAATATGTGCAGCAGCTGTACCGAACCCCCAGCTCTGCTTGAAACCTCTCCCAGCACTGAGCGGCAGGCAGCAACACACAGCAGCTCCCCCAGCACAGCAGTACTCCCTGGCTATGACATGGGAAGAGTAAGGCATCACTGAATCCCTCCCTTTCATTCTACTGTGTGCTTTTTTTATTATCCTGAATTGGAAATGTAATATTGATTGGATCTGCTTAAATGTCAATGCTTAATAATTCTATTAGAATAAAAAAGAACTTCTGAAGTGGAAATAAAAATTGAAGCAGCAATGTTATCTCCTGAGAGACAAATAAATCACCGGGCCTGGTTAATGTCTCCCTTTCTGTAGCCTTAGTCCTCAGTCTTTAGAAAGTTCTTCCCAGATGAAATATTGAGGTCAGGGGAATGATCACTCAGGGATTTCTTTACTCACTTTCCCTATAAATTGGTAACAGAGCCTGCTTATCTTTAGCAAAGGATGTTGGTAAGGATCAGGTTTTGCCTCTACAATTATTAATGTTTACTGGGCTATTTATTGTGGGGGGTGTTTTTAAGCTCTAGGAGTTAGATCAGTAAGAGAAAATAATCATGACTCTGGCAAATGGGCAGTCCTCTGCAGCAGCCTGAGCTAAGTCGGCTGGTGTCTCATGTCCAGGAGCTCCCAGGGTGCTTCTTCCCCCCATCAATCCACACAGGTAACAGCTCAGACAGACACATATGCTCCACATTCATCCCTTCAATATTTGGCTTATGCATGTCCTAAATGGTGCGCAGATTCAAAAGAAAGGAGCAAGCTTCATCCCAGAACCCAAGGATTTTTCTTCACTGCCAGTCTCCTTGTGCTTCCAGCTCCCCTCTGCTGTTCACACAGCATCCTCCCCCAGCCACGGGCTTGCACCCCAGCTCCGAGGCAGAGCCTGGGCAGCCTCCCCACCTCCCCTGGGTCGGAGCCTGCTGAGGGGCCAACGCTCGGAGGAGGCAGGCGAGCCCCTCAGGGGGCGAGCATCCCTGCAGGTCAGCTCCAGCCACATCTTGCACACATCTGCCTCATGCACAGGCAGAGGCCAGCCGGGCATGGAGCGGAGCCATTTGCCTCCAACTGCACACCCAAAGCATCTGCAAGTCTTCTCCCTATCACTGCAGCAACACGGACAAAGCACAACCTGATAGGCAAGAACGTTTAGTTCCAGCAGCTGGAGCAGGAGGCAGAAAGCTCATTTTGGGCAGGCACGGGCTTGCCCCGGTCACTCCCCAAGAGGAGGAAAACCTGCGGGACCAACGGCACAGACCTGAGGCGCTGAACTTGTTGTCCCTCATCAGCTGAAGCCTGAGACACTGCAGTAATACACTCATGTCCCTCCTTTCCTGTCTTTGCAAGGACAAGGTTAACTCCTCTGCCTCAACATACAACGAGGACAAATTCAAGAGTCAAGGAAAGGCAGAAGTCCCTGTCCTTCAGGGTTTTTAAGCACATCCAACCCAAATCCTACTAAATTTTACCAATGCTCTTAACACAGAAACATCTCCTGTTGATGACACTGTCCACACAGAGCTCTCTAGTCCATCTTGCTTCACCACTGCTAGAGTGAAATCCAAGTGCCTCTCTGTCCTTTTTAGTCTCAGCCAAACTCACCTCTCCCCAGCAGGCAATCAGGTGCCCTGGCCAGACTGTGGGAACCCCTCTGCAACAACGCACCGTGCATCTGGCAAGGGGTGTGCATCAGGTGCTTTTTTCTGGTCTACACCTCTGATTGAAAATGTTTGCAGTAGAAAATGCTTGAGGCAGGGCTTGAAGTAGATTTTTTTTTTTTTTTGAAAATGCTTGAAGTAGAAGAGAAAGCATCATGGTCACCTGCAGGTAGGTAGGGATCTGTGTAGATCTGAGCTGATGCAGATGGATCAGGCTCATAAGACATCCTCCATGAAGCACATGCCACGGAAAGGGTGTGTGCTCTGTGACTGCACAAACTGCACTCCTTCTTCAGAGCCTCCCCTGGCAGATACACAGCCCCTCTAGCAGGGGACATGGTTTAAGAATTTATACCACTGACAGTCAAAAGGAAATCTTCTCTTACACCTCGGTACACAATTTCCAACCTCATCCTCTCCCAGGCTAAACATTGAGTCTTGAACCAACCAAAACTCACCTACCTGCCCAAGCCTTGTAGGCAGCCTGTTAGCTTTCAAACATAAATAACTAAATAAAAGGCAAAAAAAGCCCAGAAAACAAATTGCACAGCTTTGATGAGAGTCTCAGATCTGCCAAGAATTCCCTGCCACTTTTAATCACAAGTCAAAGTAATCCTTTAAGAGGTTTTGCTGGAGGGAACATTTCAGTGTTCAGCATCTCGCAGAGCTCTCTGAGGGAAGTCACACAGTGATACTGGGAGAAAAACTGAGGCAAGAGGCATGCCACTGATAAGGCTTCCAAATTCTGCTCTTAAGATGCTAGGGAAACGTGAGATGAGACAGATATTCACGCAGGATGCTTGTAATGGCAGTCAGTATGAGCATTTCAATCCTGAGCTGCATCTATACAAGCAGCACTGACCTGAACATGAGGAACAGTTTCCTGCCCTTTGGGGAGTAACAGCTGAGCTGCTTAAGGAAAGCTTGGCCTAAGGTGACAAGGAGATAAGGAGCTCTGGTGTCTGCAACCACAGATGCCCACCATATCCCTACAGCATCTGAACTATGCTAGGGATCCTCGTGCATCTCCCTCCTGAAACTAGTATAAGACAGCACCTCTTAGTTCTTCTTTTCTCACTCATAAAACGCCAAAATGACGACATTTGTTACTGAAGGTATGCAACAGAGGCTAGGCATTGCAGAAGTAAACTACATGCCTGGCTCTTCCAACCCAGAGACAGATGTGAAGCTTTCAGAGTGTGATAGCAACTTGCTCGTCCTGCAATAAAGAGAAAACAGCTTTTCAGACCCAGGCGAGACACTGCTGAGTTTCTACAAATTCCTCATGAGCCTGATGCTTTTCATCAGGTGAGGCAGAAGACATGGGGCAGGTCCCTTCAAAGGACACAAGTTAGGGCAGCTCATTTCATGGGTCCCTCTCTGTAAGGGCCAGCAAGACTTCAGAGGCCAACATACATCAAGAAGTGGCAGCAGCGCTGCCATCAATGCGTAAGGGAAATACTAACTTACTTAGATTTCTACTTCAACTCTCATCCAAAAACGTTGCAAACATTTTTCCTCCAGCTAAAACAAAGTCTCTTTTTACAAAAAGTGTGGGAGTCATGGTAGGGTAATGACACTGCAGGGCTGTTTTAAAAAGACGAATGAAATATTTAGTCCTCATTTTTAGCTATACTGAAAGGAGGAAATGTTAGCCAGCAATGCTGAAGAACATTTGGGAAGAACAAGGTTTCCAAAACCGGATCTGTCTTTAGCCACCTCTCTCATTAGGTATTGAGGCAGACCCATGTTCTCAGCAGCCCTACGAGGACAGAAGTGGCCACATATCCACACGTAATACCTGCCACACTGGTCCAGAGCATGAGTCACTGCTATCGCTGTGCGAACAGCATAACAGCGTGACGTTACAGAAGGATGGGTATGTCTTGTTCCTTGCATTATGTGGATTAATAAAATTAGGAGAAAAAAATGCCTTCTTGGTTAAGAGTTGGCAAGGTAAGGAGTTCAAACATCATCTAATTGCTCACCTGGAGATAGCAGCAATATTACTCACGACAGCAGATTTTGTATGGAACAAATTTTGTACTTTATGTCAAAACAGGGACAGTAACTTCTTTTTCCCTGATGGGATTTGTGGACTTTTACAAATCTGGTATAAATAGGAAAAAGGCCTCCTTCATCCTGATTCAGGGAACAGGATGTAAAAAGCAGTGCCCACATGCATCCGAAGAAGCAGGGGTCCCCCCACCATTCGCCTGGTCTGCAGAGAGCTCCTGACAGAAGGTTTCCTTCCACTTGTTTCCCACACTGCACCCCACACTGGAGACACCTTTCTTAATCCCTGCAAGTCCCTCAGCCCAGTAGATAAAGTGAATAACATACATTTGCCAAGCAGAAGCCCACTCGCATGCAGCGAATAAACCCTCCATAGGTCCATGTTTTGCTATTCAGCATGTAGCTGGGCAGAGCCCAGCAGCCAATTTGCAGCGCTGGGTGGTGCTGAGGAGCTGCTGTGCACATCAGAAGAGATGAAGATGCTCAGCAGGAGCAAGGAACAGACCATATCTGCCTCAGAAATCACCCCTCTGGTGCATCTCAGACATCACCTTGCTTTTCCCCTGCATATCATCACATGGAGGCACAGTGGTGCAAGAGAGCTTCTTAACACCTTCCCTCAATTGACCTCCCTCAATATACCCTTTGGACCAGCAAGAACTCAGAAGATACCCACAGTCAGAACAAGAAACAAGATGGAGCCCTCTCACAAGAGTCTCTTCTGTTAGGCAGGCAGTTCATTACTACTCAGTCGGCCTGTGTGGAGAGCAGCCAGGGCACAGACACAGTAGCTCTCGTGTCCTTGCCTGTTCCTGAGGCTCAGCATCCATTTCTGCAGCACGCAGTGTCCAAGCTGCCTACTAGGAGAGCTGTCCCTGCTGCCAAGCCATCCCAAACTGCAACGTGTGCCCTAAGGGCATGCTTGCGTGCTGAGCACACAGGACAAATCGTCCTATCAAGCCAGATCACACTTCAACGCATAAGACGTGTTTTGTAGGAGAGCCCCAACATGTCTGTATCTCTGTCAGATGATGCCTAACCAGTTTCAAAGTAGCTCTGCAGGAGTCACAGAGCCTGTCTTGACTCAGTAGACATATCACAGGTGGCAGTGCCAAGCAGTCTGTGGATGAGGAAAGGCAGCTCCATCAAACCCCACTGAACCAGGGAACAGGACGTGCAGCCCTGGGAGTGCTGGCAAAACAGCATTTCTCATGCCATTTTGAACCAGAGATCGGTTTACACTGCAAGCACTATCGAGTCTTAAATACCAAATGCTCTGCATGAACACGATATTTCCCCTCACCCCCCACCCTCAGGGCCATATTTCTCTCCTATTTCCAGTTTGCTAACTTCTTATTGAAGTCTCAATACTTCTCTTAACAATCTGGTCAGGGGACAGATAACATTGAGGAACACTCACAGTCAAATGCACTCTGACTAAAACTGCAGGAATGGTTAGTTTCAGGATTACTAAGATTTGACAGGATAGCTAATTTTTGAACATTTTAGGGCAAAGCAAGACCCATAGACTGGTATCCATTGCAATACCCATCCATCCACATATTCTGAATTAGGATGTGTTGCTGTTAGAGACCATTAAGCACTAGAAGGGTGCAGCAGTGGTTCTGCTAAGCCAAGCAGGGCAAGGGGGGTCTGCCTGCTTCCCTGTGCTCGGTGTCTGGTATGTGTGCTGCAGTGCAAGTACAGCTGTCTCTGCCCTCCTCCCATACCTCTAACTAAAGGCATGACATCCCACCACCTCTTCAATTAACAGCAATTTGCTCCACCTAGGGGTTGGGCCAGATCCTTGATGGGGATTGTCCCCTGCCTTTTGGCTTCATGAAGGACCTTTGGGAAACTTGAGAAAGGTACTGGGGGCCCATCCACATTTCCAGAGGAACACGTGAATCTAGCAGAGAAAAAATACTTTATTATCCACTATGAAGATGCTTCCATCCCATAGCAGATGGCAACACTACAGGCTGAAGCATTTTTAGGTTAGTGTGCTTTACATGCCAGGAAGCAGATTCACATCAGGTTAGCAGTTTCCAAGAACACTGAAGTTCAGGAGTTCACTCGCTGCTGTTCTAACTCTTCCCAAATGGCATTTGGGAGACCTGCTCCCTCTCCATGAGTGTATTGCTGTTTCCCTGTCCTGGTAGCCAGAAGGTACATTTTACACGTTTTATCCCCTCCAAACTGGATTCCTACAACCATTTTTCAGAAAGACTCTGGAAGGTGGGTTTCTCCACAGCAGAACTCATCTGCCTTGCATGGTTTTGTACATCTTTAAGGAAAACACATAGGATAGATCCAGAGCCTAAGTTATGGTCACAGATCCTGCAGGAACACTGCCTTCCCCAGTTGGCTTCAATCCACCTTAGTAAGGCAAGCTCTGCAACACAAAATATAATCAAGCCAGATATTGAGCTGATACTATCAGCTGTCGTAATCTCACTGCTGCTCCCCAGGTAGGCCTAAAATGTTCAGTGCTACAGGTGTGAGATGTTCATACCACAAGCTCTTCCAACACCCCCAGTTTCAGGAAATATGGAGGATGCTCAACAGCTTAACGGAAGAGGTCAGTTAATTTAATCCATGCGCTGATTCCTTGATGTCAATAATTTCTTTCAGCCTTACTTAATAGCGTGAGGTATTCCAGTGTGGCCACAGCCTCATCCGAGTACAGGCTGCAGGTGAGTGTTTGAGTACCCGCATCCCTCACTAATCTCTGCAGTGTTTAAAATCTTGGATGAGCATACAAAATCACGTTCCTCCTGTCACAGGAGAGGCATTAGCAAACAACACCGGATAAAACATTTTAAAAGGCTGCTGTCAGGGATATCTGAGCAATTGCCAAAGCGAAGAGGGGAAGCTAGGATTCACACAGTGAAACACCAGTGAGCTGCCTGAACAGAGCCGCTCTCTGTGGGGACCAGGAACCTGAAGCTCCGTAGTTAAGCCAGAGAATGAGAAACATTGAAGTTAAATAGATGAAGCTGGGGTGAGTTTATTCTCAAGAGGTGAGCAATGTAAGCCATGATCTGCAGTTTTAAGATTGCTGGACTGTTGGTTATGTAAATTCAAGCAAGGAAGTTAAAACACATAAGTAAATTCCTGGATTGTATTCAAATACATGTCTGATTATTCTGTTCCTTAGGGCAAATTTAAGAGGTGGTGGGGTTTTCCTGCCTCCCAAATATACAGTTGAGGCTACGCTCCCAATAAAAAAATAAAAAATAAAAAGTTGCACTATCAGCCAGCATCTTAACCGTGGTAGGATCTTTCCAGTAAGTAAGCCAGCCCTGAGACATGTACTAGCACATTACAAAGCAGTGTCTGATAGTTCTGTGTTTCTCTAGCCCAACATGGCCACGTCCCATGGGTTACAAGTTCATGGATTACTATAATCCATACAAATATAATTACAGATCTTTATGACTCTTAGCAAGCTCTGCATACTGGCCATGTGCTGAAGTACAAGTTCTCTCCTAATCCCATTTTATGGTTCCCCTCCCCCTAAAAGAGCATCACCAAGCCCTCCTTTATCCAGACTGAATTTTGATGCTTTTGATCTGTTGGGATTGAGGACTACATGCAGCCCAGAAGATTACTTTGCTTATCTCTCCCTCCATATCCCCTTTAGTCTGCATGGCCTCAGGAAGACATTTAGGGCAGATGTCAGGCCAAGAAATCCATAACACCAGCCAGATTTTAACAGCAGGCCTGTCCCACACCTAGCACAGGCACGATGCTCCTCTCAGGCTGAGCACCACCTGTGGATACCCCAGCAAGACCAGGATGCTGGGATCACTGCTGCTACACAAGCAGCTGTAGCTGGCTGGCTGCATAGGGCAGAAAAACCATGGCTTTGCCCTGCCCTCCCACCTCAAATGCCTGCTGCGTGCAGCCTGCTGCGTGCAAGGACTAGCTCAAGGTACTGCAAACATGAGGACCTGGGCACAAAAGAACCAGCATCATTCTATCTCTGGGGTGACAGAAGAAAGTTGCTGCTTTTCAGAAGGAAAGGGTCTCCCTGGAGGGCCTGATCATCTGAAACACCTTTAGTGGTCAGTACAAGGCTCTGGCAGTCTTGTGCTACACCAACCTCTTGTCCTATATGCATCTAGTTGAGGTAGCTTAAACTTCTATGGGACTTTCAGGTGCCCAGCTATCCCAGATTCTTCCTACAGGACCTAAACCTTGCTCCTAGAACACTACTATACTAGTATGTTCTCCACTAAATCTGCACCCCAACCCTCTGCTTGAACTCCGGCCTGAAATCCAGGCATACCCAGTGCTGCAGCAGAAGATAAGCCATCAGTGTGCTTTGCCATGCCACTGCAGGAGGGAGGGTACTGTTTAAATTGGCAGCTCTTCCCAGATCTCGTTACTCTGGGAAAGGAAGAGAGAAAAGTGAGCTCCAAGGGCAGTTCAACATCTCCACTGACCACCAGCTCTGCGGGGAGCCCATGGAGCCCAGGCAGGTAACAAGCAGCGAAGCACTGCTTCACCCCAGAGGCTGCTCCAGGAACAGGCAATTAAAGAGCTTCAATCTGGGAAGTTTCCAGGCTGTCACCCATATCACTCTCTGAGGCGTGCAGGTAGGTGTAAATGCTGGTGAAGGGCACCCTGGCTGACAGCTCCCAGTCTCAGCATGCCCAGGTGGTAAGAGCAGCTCCTCTCGCACAGCCAGTGCTCTTCTTCCCTGCTCTGCGGGGACCCCTTCGAGGGGCACAGGCAGAGCTAGCTTTCTCTGACCTATTATGTTAATGGCCCCTGTGATGGAGGCAGATAAGAACTGTGCCAGTTAATAGCAGTTATAATGAGGGAGAGAAGCAATCCTTTTTCCAGTTGAGGTCGATAACAAGGCTCCCATGGGTAACTATGGGAAGTGGATTAGGACAGTTACAGGAAATTAAGATGTGCGCAGAGGAGTGTTGAAGGAACCCTGGAGAGAAGTTTTGAAATTCTTGTAGCCTGATGAGAAATGATTCACTTATCTTCCCAAATGGATTTCAGGAGAGCAGGCAGAGTTGCACATACAGAAGCAGCGCCATGCATTCCCTGGGAATAGGTAAGGCACAAACATTATTTGCTCAGCTCTAAAGCTCCTCTCTGTACTTGATAGATGTAATTGCAGATGGTGTTCTCACCTCCTGTTAGTAAACACCTCATTTGCAATTAACTTCACCTGCAATAAAGGTAAGCAGAGAATAATGACCAGCCTTATTCCCTACCACCTTATGAGATGCAAGTGCTTCTTTAGCACAAACCCAAGTGGGGACAGCAGAGCTACCCTGGCAGATGAACCAGAGCCATAGCCCCATTGCACAGACACCATTAGCTCTAAAACCCCATCTCAGATCAGGGCTCTTGAGGCACGCTGGACAGGACCAAGTAGCTTCTGAACCATCAGCATTTCCTGCAGGTAGAGGGGTCTGGGGTTCAACCAGCAGCTACACTCTCCTCGCAGGAGAGTTCTTGACCCTTCCCAGTGTCTCCCAGCCAAGCCAGGGCTTCAATTCTGACAGGACGAACCACATCTCCAGTGGGCTTCAGCCACCATTAAAGCAAATTCAGCTCCAGCCCATATTCTCCACCACTTCCAGCCCCCTCAGCAGCAGAGGCAGCTTCCCCAGCCCAGGACACCTCCTCTCCAGCCTATGTGCTCAGGGCTGGCCCACACTCCCTTCATGCACAGATGGCCAGCCACAGTGCCAGTTAGCACAGGCCCCAGTTTTGCTTCCTGATGTGAACACGTGCATTTGGGACAGAAATCAAGTGGTCTGGCTTACTTCACTGAGCAGCCAGGTCCAAAACAGCTGATGCTGCATTACCAGCAAGGACCACATCTGAGTGGCTCATTAGTTACCAGCCCTCTGAGCTATTCAGCACAAGCCAAACAGAAAACCGCTTCTGGTCTCTGAGGAACTAGGCCTTTTCCAGTTTAAGACTCATTCCCCTTTGCTGTCTTCCAACACCTGAAGCCTTTGCTTTGTTGTTTAGAAAAAAGCATGTTTTGAGTGCCAGTTTTCCAGATAGCCAGGATGGGACAACCATATCACTCCAGTTAAGTCAGAACAGGATCTTTTTTTCCATGATGATGAGCCTAACACTTCTGCCAACAGCAGAGTGAAGCAGGTATCATATAGAGAGACCCAGGAGCACCAGATTGTACACTGAAACTGTGCTGCTACCACCTCTGAAATTGCGTGAAAAACAGAAAAACACAGGCCCAAACTCACTTGAACAGTGGCATTTGAGTAAAATACACACATGAAAGAATAGGACATCCTTTGTCCTATATGGCAGCTCCCTACCCTCCACAGCCCTGGCTGCCAAACATACAGAATGTAACAGCATGGCCAGGGGCTGAAGCCCAAGTGAAGGCTCTGCTCATCGTTTATTTTTTGGTAGTGGGACACTACAACCAAAACACAAGATTTTCCCCCACATCCTTCTCAAAACAACACTAAAGGCCTGTGAGTAGTTTTTCACAGCTACATCTCACTGAGAGGTGACATCCTGTCTGTCAAATGGATGAGTTACATTTCACCTATGTTTGCCTTCAGGGAGCCAGAGGAGCTGTGCTGGTGATTCTACAAGAGTAGCACTTGAGTTTCCCACCAGTCTGTGGAAGCTGCAGGTGCTATGGCTTGTGAAGATCAGGACACTTCAGGTCAGGACCTTACATACATATTTTGAGTCTCACTCTGGCCCGGACTGCCTTGTGTATGTTCAAGTCCGTTCAGCTGAGCAACAGCCTGGATCAGGGCTCAGGAAGGAAAGAGCAGAGGGACAGAAAGAGATGACTGTGAGGCAGACAAAGGCTGGGCAGCCCTATGAAGTGCCATCCCTCAGAAGGGCTGTAAAAAAAGAGCAAAGCCAAATAGAGTACAAGCTCCCATTTTTGGCCACCCAATCTCACACTGAACTCACCTCAATTTCTAAGAGATAGAAGATGCTCAGTGAATTAGTGATAGCAAAATCCTGCAAGTGCCTGCAACCTTTTAATCTGATTTTGAGTCCCCTCACATTGAAGTTCTTTTCCTAGTGCCATGTGCAAGTGCAACAATACCTGGAAATTCAATTGCTGGCTTTTGTTCCATCTCAAAAATTCATCCCCGATATTCTCTCTTATTGTGGTTACAGTGAAAAGGGATCTTGCAGAGCTTTTAGAAATGCTGACTTCAAAGCCCATCTAAGATTAGCAAAGTACTTGTTTGCTATATGGTTTCAAGGACTGCAGCAAGCTTCTCCCTTATTAGCTGCTATATTAATCTCTCAGATATTAAGAGCAAGACAGACTACTCGCAGACATTGATGTGGATATGGGGAGGCAGAAATGGTGCAGGGGGTGCCTAACTCTTCACCACACAACATAGCGACTAGGCTTCAAATGGGGGCTCCCATCCATCCCAACCGTGCACAGCAAATTCAGCTATTAAGGGGAAAATGTCTGTTAGCAGCATGCAGGTCAGAAGCAACGTGGCCCCCTCCCCCTTCCTCCTCTGGATCAGTCACAGCAGGAGCATCTGCAACAAATTAATTTCCCCTGGTGAATTGCAGCCCCCTTGGCCGCACACAGGCTGCGCATTCAGCATCTGCTGCCTTTCCTCACAAGTTCATGGGATGCTTTCAGCCAGTTGTCACAGCTCCTACAACTGTAGATTTTCAAAGGCTTTCTACAACTGGATACAAGATGGAGAGTCGAGGCAAGACCAATATGTTACTTTTCATACTTCGCCCAAATGAAAGATTGAACCTGGCTCTTCTTGCAAAGAAAGACTAGGTACAAAACTTCAGAGGACCCATATACCTTTAAAAGACATAGCACTATACTTTCCTGAGGAGCTTGGCTGGTCAAGTCCCAGTGTGAAGCATTGTTTGATTGAACATACTTTCCTCTGCTGTTTCAAAAACAAGGTACGATGTAAACAATTTCAATGCCCTACATGTTATGACAGCCATAGAGCAGCAGCTATGAGTAGTAAAGGAGCAACAGTTCTGAAACAACACACCAGAAACGCTGTTGTGTGGATTTATTTTATTATTAGAAGAATAGCTTAAGGCATGAGTTTCAGAGACGGTATCAAACCTTGAAGATCCTTTCACATGCAAGGTGCACAGCTCAGATGAACCTGATGTAAACAATGTCAGGGAGAGGGATTAGATCTACAAGCACAGAGACTGACATGAGCTACAGAAAGTTAACCAGAGCTGTTTTTTCATCCCTTAAATTCCTAATTTTCAAAGCTTTCTGCAGCAGACAGGCCCTTCCTTCCTTGTTAGCACCTCCTGTTTGGTTTCCTTTGTTGCCAGCTCAGAGGAACACCCAAGGACAGCCCACAAACACGCCTCAGCTAGGCTTTAACTCATCCAGCACCACTTGCCAGAAGGATGAGATTTCCTTCTCCAGGGGATGGTTCAATGGGACCCTCGCTGTGCCATCCTCACTGGGAGGCAGCTAGAGAGTCCTCAAGGCAGCTGGGGAATGACAGAGGAAGAGAAACAAAAGCTAAACCCAAAGGGTTCTTTTGCCAGAAGGCTATGGCCCTTTGGAGACCAGGGATGTGAACCCACACACATGAGCAGGAAGGTCTGCCTCTAGCACATGGCTGCACACCAAGGCATTAGTCACAGCAGCCAGCCTCCATAATCCCCCTGCTAGGACCCTTTGTTGTAGTCCTGTCCCTCCTGCATGCCACCCCCAGGCTGGTAGGGTAGCCTCTAGCACTTACCCTCCCCTCTGCTTCTGGCCACAGTTTCAGTTCTCACCACTAGACTCACTGCTCTGGAGCATCAAAGTTAGCTCCAGGCTGTGGTTGCAGGACCCCAGTAGAACTTGTGTTTTTTCCATGTACTTTAGCCTGAAATAAGAATGAAGCAGCCTGTACAGGAAAGCCCAAACATTAAGGAAAAGGTTTGGGATCTCTATCATGGATTTTCCTCCAAAAAAAAAATAATAAATAAAACACCCTGAGAATCATTTTGCTTCTTTAGCACGTGCAGATTCTCACCTTCCACAGTTAAAAATCCAAATGCTATCCATATGTTTCCTCCATGCTCTTGTGCTTCCTGGCCATTTCTCCAGCAGCCTTGCATAACCTGGGACTTCCTTCTCACCCAGCATCTCACAGTAAATGTAAGACTTTGCTAGATGAGGAAGAAAGTGGTTTCCCCCTCATTTGCCAGGACGAACAGGTCAAGAGGTCTGGCCCTGTGTACCTATTCATGATCTTATAATGCACAGGGTAAGTAAGAATAAACAGCCATAGCAAAAAACAATAGCAGAAAGACAACACCAGCAGTATTGCCATTTACGAGGTACATGCATGTGACAGCTTACACAGAAAGAGAGGCAGATAGCATTTTGAATTTCACTGATAATACAGATGTAAATTGGCCTAGCTTTAATGGCTTTCATATGTCATCTAATGCTTCAGCTTAGATTAGCAAAGGCTCTGACTTCTTTTTATTGACATTTATTTTGTTCCATATTTGTCTTTGCTATGCACTAGGAACCACTGTCTGCAGGAGAGACACTAGAGCTATGCTTCAAGAGGGGAAAAAGATATTCAGCATCAAAACATGTTTCCTTGGAGCAATACTGTGAGCAACAGGACTTTCTATTTCTTTCTAGGATCCCCAGTAGCTAAGCACAGATGCACAGGATTTTTTTGCTGGTTGATAACATGCCAATGCCTGCTTGAACCAACTTGTAAACATTAACACCTACACAAACAATTCCTGCCCATCTGGAGCAACCCAACATGGGACAGAGCGTGCCCTGCCCAGCAGTAGGTTGTCTGTACAGTGGCACAGGAGCATCAAGTGGCAAAACAGCACGTTCAGAAGCTACAGCAGAGGCTAGGATAGAGGCAATGACATGCCCCAAATGCTAAGTCATCCCTGCTCCTCCCTGTTACTCACTGCCCTTCCAGAGAGCTTTCTGCTTTGCTAGTACACGTTGTTCTCCTCCCCAGGGAGGAGAGCCAAGTTCCTCTCATCTTTGAGTGCTGATTTTTTTTTTTTTCCTTCTCCTCTGAGAAGAGCACCTATGTACAAGCTCCTATAAATCTCTTTGATGAATTTGGACAAGGGAATTGGCATTAACTAAGAACTATTAGCCAAAACAAAGTTCAGCTCAGACTGAGGCTAAGCCAGCTTTCAAGCCTGGTTAACCACAATTATGAATGACAAAGCCTTCCCTTCCTGTGCTGTGCACCTTCTGTCTCCCCTGGGTCCTGGGAATGGAGGAAGAAGGGGGAGTAGATGAGAGACCATCCTTGAGGAGCTCTGGACTTGAGCAGGAGCCAGAAAGTACTGGAAACAGATGTTTTTGAGGGGAAGTATTTTTTTCCTAGAAGTTTCCCAACCAAATACATTGCTTACCTGAATTGCATCTAAATTAATGGAATATCAGTGCTAGAGCTGGGCAGGAAATACTGCTCCTAAGAAACCTCTTTTCTCCCCCTTCCTCAGTTTTTCCTCTTGGGGAAATCATGCTTTCGTTAGTCTTCTTAAGGAAAGCAAAGCAAAACAACAGAAAGAGATCATTAGTTAAGAAACCACCTGTGCTTCTCATCACAGCCAGCAGACAAGCAGTTGTGCACCTCTGTGCAATACAGGAGAATCAGATTCAAATTTCTGATCTTCCCAAATCAGGGTGACTTCAGTCTTGGTCTTCCTACATCCTTTGTAATCCCAAAGTCTCCAGGGTATTGATACTCCTGGAAAATGAAATTTGGTTTTGGATTCAAAATGGTGATTGCTACAGCAGTACTACAATTTCCACAGAAAGCCAGGATAGATGCATTTCTCTCCAAGTTTTCTTTCTTGCATACAGGAACCTAAACTACTTACTACAACTCCTTTGTCCCTCAGTGCTCTCCCCTAGATCTGAACCTTCACAAGTAGCTGATTAAACAGCTTTCAAATGACATTTCCCTTATTCTTCTCTATGTTATTGTGCTTCCACAAGCATAGGACACATACCACCAACAAATGAAGAACTTCTGACAAATAGCATCATCTTATATCCATCTAATCAATGTCCTATGACAAAGCTTGAGAATATTTTTTTCCAATCTCACTTTTCTGTGGAGATTTATGTTTGTTTTACATGAAAAACCAAAGTTGTGTCATCGCTAACTGATTGTGTTTTCAACCAAGGAAGAGAAATTTGAAAATACAGATGCATTTTGACTCCTTGATGCAATTGAAGACACTCTTCTACTGAGAGTTCCAAGTCAACGAGGATAACTCAAGTTGTGCCTTGCTGTCCATTCACAGAAAGTATTTTTGAGAGTTTTGGACAGCCAGAAATACCCCACACAAAGACAGTCTGCTTGGAGCCTGACACGTGCTCAGAGATCCTGCCACCCCAGGAGGGACTATGGAAACTGCAAAAAACAAACCAAGAAGCCTTCTGTGGTGCTGATGAGACTTCCAGATCACTTGTAGGTGGTGGGACTAGGAGGTGGTTACCTCCTAGGTAACAACATGTGAGAGATCACCAGACTTATGCAAAATACATTGCATCTCATGAGGAAATAACTTATCAACAAGTAAGAAAGTGCCCTGGCCTGTTATTCCTACTGTATTTCAGTCCAAATGTATTCATCTTGCTTATGAAACTTGAGAGGGAGTTACATACACCACACAAATTCAGAGTTTCTTCCAGAAACATCTGACTTCATAAGCTGAAATAAGCCAGCTCTGCAGGCAGGATGAAACCAGTTCAGCAGCTTTGCACGGGGAAACACTTGTGTTGATGGGTAGGAACTTTTGAAACAGCAAAGGCAGACAGCTGCAGTCATAACCTAGGTGTTTTGGAAAGACTTCTCAAACTGCTGACCTTGAAGAAAAGTGCTGGAAATTATTTGTCATATTGCTTTGTAGTTCTGTACAGGAAACCAGGTATGTCAAAACTTTACTTCCCTATATGCTTTTTTTCTCCTCCTTTACTCACACAAAGGGAGTGCCTGGTATATCCTGGCCTGAGGACTTCTCCAGGTGGTCCCAAACAGTGCTGGATTAACAGTGCCACCTTTGCCCAGTCCTCAACACTATTCTTCAAGGAAAAAGGTCAACAGTGCATACCTCAAAGCATATAAGGGACCAGTACAAAGAGGCTGACATCTTTGCCAGCAAAAGGAATGCCTTATCATTACTGATTGCTACATCCCAAGAGCAAATTGAAGTTCTTGGTTTAAGAAAGAAAGAAAATATATTCTCAGTGTCTTTTAACCAGCCTGTGAAGCATAAAGGCCTTTTACACGAGTTGTCATACAGGTAATTATAAGAGGCAATAGATTTGACCTACAGATCAGAAACAATAGATTCATTTGTTCTGATCTAGACTGAGTTAAATAAGTGGTAACATATCACAGCAAGAACTCAGGCTACAGGATATTCTTTCTCCCAAAAGAAGGGAATACACCTACAAATGCACACATGGAAACATTCTTTCACACAACTTAAATAGATCCAACTAAGATGACATCAGAAATGAAACCAGATATTAGTCTTTCCATATGCTTGTCAATGAATGTATAAGTCAGTTTCTCTCTGATATCTAGCATCCCTACTTAAAAAAAAAAAAAAGTCACAATATGATTTCTTGATAAGTATATATAGCCACAGATTCCCCCCCTCTTTTACTTGGGATACTTAAGTGACTGTAAAGTACTTAAAGGTAGTTCCAGGTAAAGCTAGAATAGTTCTTGATAGAAGTTGCAAGATTCCAATTTTCATATGTTCAGCTGAGGAAAATTTTCATATGAGCAAGTTGATGGTTGCTTTTCCCGTCAGCATGAAAAAGGTTGGAAAAATGGACTGTATTTTTATTTTCTGTTCACAGGGCTATTTACTAGAGCTCATTAAAATGTGAGTGCCTGTATTAGCATGACTGAGCCTTAACATCTTTCTTTCCACCAATCCATGGTACATGGAAAGTCTTTCTATCTATTTCAAACTGGAAAAAAATAAACCCATGGGTTTAAATAAAGAAAAAAAAAAATGTTTTGACTTACTAATTTATGGTGAAGTGTACCCCTCCAGTCAGCCTTCATTTCCCTATTTGCATGGCTGTGGCAGTCTGACACCAGGAAGTTTGGTTTGCCCAGACATAAGCCCCTTGAAACAGACTTCCTTACCAAACACTCACTGTTACCCACCATCATTGCTGGAAGCGAGGAGAGCCAGCACCCCTCCCTGCCCACTTTAACATACCATGCCTGTAGCACAAGTCTCCATTCATCTCTCTATAGCATGCCAACCAGTAACAATATTGTCTTGGGTTGTTCTCCTTTCTAAGCCTTGTCTGTTTTTTCCACTCACCTCCCTCTCTCACTAGGCTAATCCTTTTGTGCAAGGCTCAAAGAGCATGGTCCCATTCAAGGCTGCAGCAGATGGCAAAGACGCATTATGGGAATAACAGCAAAGACAACGGGATGCACATGAGATCAACATGAAGGAGCACTGAATAGCAGCAACACCAAGCTATGGCATCATTTATCATTGTAGAATGTGAGACATAAGGTTATCTCAAGGGACTAATTGTTTTTAAATCCCACTAGCTCCTTCCAACCATCAACCTGCAGCTTCTGATACCGAGCAATTCCATTTCCTGCCCTTCAGCTTGGCTGGTTTGGCATTAGGGGGTGAGGGAGAGGCACTTCGTTGCCCATGTATCTCTTTATACAGTGAAATGAGCAGTCTTACAGAGCACTAAGAACCAAGGAACTAAGTACTCTTAAACCTAGGGAAAATGACAGGAAAAGAAATACTGTCCATGCAAAGCCAAGAGGTAAAGAACAGGGCAGAGCTAGAATCAGGTGTTACTCTGTCCCTCAAGCACTGTGAATTCCTCTTGGCCATACATACTCCTACTTGCAGAAAGGCTGAACAAAAGCAGCTTTCCTTTGAACTCTAATCAGCTCCTTTACCAGATACTCCTAAATCTAACTTTGTCCCCTGATTGCTGCAATTCTGCCCCATTAAAGTGATTCTCTGAAGTAACTCTGATTCATTCACAATACTGCTATTTAGCAGCCGGAGTGCAAGAGCAATGCGGTTATGTTTTGATTTCAACTCAATTACCAGCAGAGTGGAATCCACAGCACAGAGCTGAGATGTGCTCAGCCCAGCTGCAGCAGCAGTCATACACCAGAAGCCCTGTGCCTTCCCTTCCCCAAATTAAAGTCTCTCTGGAAATGCCTCTCTGCCACACAACCCTGCTGTTGCTAGACCAATATGTGGGGGTACACGTGGTTTACATAGTCTTCTCTCCAAATGCAAGGGGGACATTTTCATCTTCAGATAAGTGACTTGACACACACAGGTCAAAGACAAAGTTGGTTTCTGGAAGCGGAACCAACCTGAGAGGAGCAGGGTTCGAGGAAAGGTAAATACCACGTCCCCAAGGGACACGGACTCTTCGCATTGAACAGAAGTAAGAGCTAAAATTAAAAACAGTTCAAAAGGAGCACTTCTCTTTTCAGAGGAGAAAGGAGAAGTCACCTCAGGCCAGACTAAGAACAGCTCTTCCCACAGACCTATTTCAGCACAATCAGGACCAGTCCTTCCAAGCAAAGGGGACAGGGGACTGGACCTTAGCAGAGCAAAGAAAAACCCAACCAGGAAAGATAGCTCTTACATTTAACCCTACAACAAACTTCAAACATCAGAGCAACAGAGTCCCAACATGCAAAAATACAATTAACCCTTTAGAAAGCAACATTTTTTCAAAGTGCCCTGTCAATCAGACAGATAAAGGGGTGCTTGGATGTAATGAAAAAGAACACAAAGGCTTTCCGTGGTCAGCTCTCGCCATCTTCTGTCCTGCTGATTGCAGCTAGGCTGCTGCAAGAGGTCTTTACATGTACAAATCAACTTACCAGTAATTTTTAGCTGAGATTCTCAAAGCTCCATCTACAAAACTGCTTCTGTCCTTCTCAGCACCCATGGTAGTTATAGCTTAACAACAGCAACAGCCACCTAAAGGTGGTAAGTTCCCACCTCACTGTACAGCAAGACAAATCTTGCCCTGGGCAACATAGCCAAAGGGCCCTTGCAGAAGCACCCCATCATTAGCCACAGCTGGTGAGCAACCAGTCACCACAGCTGGAGGCACCAGTACTTATAGGTCCTGAGATTAATTACAACTTTGGCTACCACATACTGGGAAATTAAATTACCTCCTTCAGGTGGTCTGAATGAGCAGAAATCATCCCCATGTACAGGGAATTAAAACAAAAGAAACCCTTCTAGAAAGAGGAAAACAACAGCAGAACAGGACACCAAACTATTAGTTCAATTTTCTACTCCACCAAAAAGCTTGGTGCTTGTCTTAATTCCATTTTTTTTTTTTTTTCAAAGTTTCTGAGAAACTTCAGAGTAGTGTCTAGCTCTGTATGTCCTAGATACTACTCACTGCTTTTTACCTGTAGTTGAAAGAGCCCACTTTTTGGGAAGGTCTATATTTTACCTGGAGGGATGAACTGCTTTTAAGTAGAGCCTGCTAATATGACTAAGCTGTAGCACTGAGGTCTTCAGTAGAGCTCCTCTGGGAAGTGGCTGCATTTCTTTACAGGCTCATTGGAATTTGTGTCAGCTCTAATGGCTGCCCCAGAGATGCTTCTACAGCACCGTGGGCTCCAGAGAGCAATCTTCTCACTCCTCCTTTTGTCCCCTCTGCCTGGGGAAGGCCTTTTTGCTGTAACACTGAAAACTGCAGCTCTTCCTAGGTTGATACCTCAGGTTTTGTCACCCTCAGTTCAAAAGTAGCACTGTTGAAATAAAAGCATGTTTCCCTATCGCCTCTTGGAGATACAAATGAGGCCAAAGCCTCATTTATTTCCTGGGGTCCTTAGGAGCTCTCAGGATCTCTGTGTCCTGCTCTTAGGGGCCATCCACAGCCAGATTCCTGCTGCTTTACAGCAGGTGATTTACAGGAGTGTTTGAAAACTCTAAAAGTAAACACAATTGTTTTATTTTACATCAAGGTTTTGGTGTGTCTCACGCTCTATTTAACAGAATGCAGAGATTTTTTTAATGGGTTAAAGGTTGTTTTCTCAGAGCTGGGCCTTGTAAAACAGTTGATTGTTTAAAGTAAACTCAACTATGGAACCACAGAAATTCCCCTTACTAAATTTTTGGAGCTCTGAATAGCCATCTGGTGGAGCCACCTGGCTTTGGGGGAGGTCGAAGGATCAGATTTAGACTGGAGACCTAACTTGGGATGACTAAAGTTAGGTGAGAGGAATCCCAACCAAGATGCTGCAACAGCTGTTGAGGGTATTATTGGAGCAGTCACCAAATGAAATATAACACCATTTTTTTAAATGGGGTACACTGCTGTTTTTAGAAATTAAGCTTCCAGCCCTGGTGTTGTTTTGGAATTAATTCCACTGATGGAGATGTGGGAAGTACTTTGGTTCATCACCTCAAAGGAAAAGAGATGCCTAAATCCCAGTGACTTCAGTAGGAGTTACGATTATTGAAGTTTGGGAATTTGTACCCCATTTAATTTCCCTCTCCAGTGACCAGTTAGTCTGTACACTTAACTAAATTTGAGCTTTACATCTTTACCTAAGGGAAAACTTTGTAGATTCCATGACTTTTTTCAAGTAGAATTCAGTGAAATTTGTGGAAAAAATCCTCTCCTGAGCTGTGGATTTGCTGGTGGATGGAACAAGACATTGCTCCCTGCATTGGCATCCCCTGGATGAGCAGAGCAACCTGGGCAGAGGGAGGCAGAAGTGTTAGGGTGTTCGTCCCTCTGTGTACCCTGCAGCTAACCCACCCGTGGCCTCTCTACTACATCCCTTTCTTTGGCTAGCACTGCCAGTGAAAACTTTGTAGATCTTTTTTCTATCACATCCTTTTCCATCCAGTCACACCACTATTGCTGGATAGCAGCCATAAGCAAATAAACAAATTGTGCTATCTGTGAGCTCCAAAATTAGCTACTGTTAGCAGTCATCTTACACTTCATATTACTGCATTGATATCTAACTTGTTTATATATTCTGGTTTGTTCCTCCTTATACATGTAGCCAAACAGGAAAATAGTAGATAATTGACCTATTTCTGTGTTCAGTGAAATCAGGCTGTGCAGAGCCCCAAAACACAAGACCAGTTGCTACTTCTTTTGTATTTGCATTTGGAATGTACTTAAACTATGCCTACATTTGCTTACTATGAACATTATAATGTTCACTCACAAGACATGCTAGAGAGAACTGTCATTTCCTAGGCAGAATTTCTTGTAAGAATTAATATGACTGTTTACTTCTATACTTGGCACACAATGGTGTAGAGTGAATGTGTGTGCTGGTTTGTTTTTTTAAAATTATTATCTAGAAATTTTGAAAAAGAGGAAAAAACGATCATTTAAACTACCCTTGAAAGATTCTTAACTTAACCTTTCCAAGGCAGTTATTTCAGATGAATTTTCTTATTTTAGGTGGCAAGAGAAAAAAAAAAAATATATATGCCTGTCACATTTGTGGCAGTAGGTTAAGAGATATCCTGAGCTGATAATTTAACTTGCAAAATCACAAAATCAGACAACATTTAGCTGCCAGGTAAAAAAAAAAAAAAAAAAAAAAAAAAAAAAAAAAAAAAAAAGTAATTCCCTGAACTGTACCATTATTCATTACTGGCATGAAACCAGTGAATAAATTAATACGGTATGAAGCAGCCGTTAGACAGTAACTTATCTTAGTAGACTGGCAAGTGTTCACCAGACATTTGGACGAACGAGCCGTCTATCAGGCACAGTGTTTTGTGATTGCTGGAGGTATCTCTGCACAGACAGCTGGAGTCTTCCCCTTAAAACACCTTCGCTTCACGTATTTCCCTCATTACACCATACTGGGCACAGCATGGTGGAGGCCCTTGTTTCCTGGCTCTTCCTTAACAGCAGATGACGTGGGCACAGGATGGCAAAGGCTTGGAGTCAGCTTCAAATACCGAGGGTAAAACAACAGCCGCAGAAAAAGACACTGTGCTGTAAACCAGGACACACTGCACTCAGAAAGGAGCCCAGCTGGAGCTCAAATAAGACATGACTGCAGATTTGAAAAGACCTTTGGAAAACAGCTTGATCTTGACTGAAAGCACATACCAGACTGAAGAAGTTTCTCTAAGCAAAAGGTTGCATCTGGCTGAGAGTGAAGTGATTAAACAACAGCTTTAAGGTTCAGTGACAGAAGTCTCAGCAGCATCTGAAGGCATTTGAGGAGCCTGATGCTCCTTGTTTTACAGAGTGCAGAGGAGAGAAGAAATCTTTAGAAAAGAAATGGGAATACACCATGTGTAAGAGCAAAACAGGGCTCATCCTGACCCTTCGGGACAAATGCTTCTGCTCTCCTATTTTAAGCTCTTTGGAGCAGTTGAACAGCTAAGTAGTCATGCTGAAGGCTGCAGCACAGAAACAAAATGGGCTGGAGACTCAGCTGACCCTTCTCAAGTTCAGGACCTGCTGTCAGTGGTTTCATTTTGTTAATTTTTGAGGATTCTGCAGTTAGGTGGAAGCTTTCTGACCTTCATCTGTGGGAGTGAGGAGTGGTGGTAAGGGCAGGAAGATAGACAGTGGAAGGGGGAGGAAAGAAATGATTTATTTCCCTCTGAAATGAAGAATTGGCTGACTTGGCGAAACTAAAAACTTACACATGCACTCACATATGCTTGTCACTGGCATGAGACAAAATACAGAAAAACTATCTCAAAAGTTGTTTAACTTCTGTAAGTAGCTAAATTAAGAGAATTGAGATAGAGATTGATTTTACAGTGGATACTGGACAGGCACGATATAATACTGTTTATTTTTGGATGCTTAAAAATTGTTACAGCCTTTCTAAGCCACAAACCCTTCCGAAAGCAGAATAACACCTGGGGGCTGAGGGCATGGCTGAGCCTTTGGTTAATGGGCTAAACCACCTCCCCTGGGAACGACATAGGAGCCTGTAGGGCCCAACATTGGTAGGCATAATTTAAGACACGCCTTAAGTTGTTCTGGGGGATCAGAGTTAGAAAAACTGGTTCCCCAGTTTCCATCCTGAAAGGCCAGTGACAGAGCCATGAGTCACAGCGGCAGCACAAAGCTTTGCTGGAGTCAGCTCCTCGGGACGGGGGTCTGTCCTCTCAGCGAGGATGGGTGTCGTGGGCTCGGCAGGAGGAAAAGGAGTTTTCTGTCTGTCCTCTGCAAGCCAGGCAGGCAGGGCATTGCTCGGCTCCTTGGCACAGGCTGCCAAGGAGTCAGCTGGCAGCCCAGGATTCAGCTGCTAAGGCACAAGCTGAAATACAGAAATGTGTATGAAATACAGTAGGCCCTGCCTTGAACAGTCCTCGGGGCTCCCTGCACAGAACTGTTCCTTTGGCTGTCACCTGAGCAGAGCTGATGGTGGCAGTGGGATGGAGGGCCAGCTGTCTGCCGTGCCCATGACAAACCTCATCTCGGGTGAAGTATCTGTGAGACTTTTTCTTCCAGGGGGCCTTGACAGCAGGAAAACATCAAAGGCTGTCCATTGCTGTAAGCCCCTGTTTGCTATTTTTAAGGGTGCCCCATTTCCAGATGTGTTTGCAGCACAGGCTCCCCAGCCTGGGCCCTTTGGTGCCACTTGCTGTCTGGATGACATACGGCAAGGGGCTTTCCACCTAGGCTTGTGGCTGCAGGTGCTGCAGCGATGCAGGTGGTAGGTAACACCAGCACAATGAGCATCTGCCCAGTCACATCACCTTGTTTTGCACTCAGGAGATGTTGAATCAAACCCTTGGCTCACTCAAACCCTGCCTGGGATATCCCTGTTCTTAGTTACTTCATCATTTGGCATGGCATCGAGCAACAACATGCACAAACAGGCAAACCATGACAAAGAGGATGCCTCTTACCAGCTACAGGCAGCTCCTACAGTCTTTTTAGATTATGTTTATTTTGGGGGGGAAATGAAGCATCTCAGTCGGGGCACATTTTTAATAGGCAGGACTAGCACGGGAAAGCCTTGTAATGTGTGGCTAGTGACATGCTAGGCAGAAATGACAGTAGCATGATGGAAATATATGGAAATGTGACATCCCACCTCTCCATGCCCCTCCCTGCCCCCTGGTATGCATGACTTTGAATCTGCATTCGATGGCCCCCACAGCGCAGGGGCTGCCCATCCATCTGGCAAGGTTACAAACACGTTTCAGCGCTGTCTGCCACATGCCTGATGTAAACCCCCTTCTCCAGCCCCTGCTCTCCTCCTCCCAAGCTTTGTGCAGTGCTGAGGAATGAAGCCCAGCAAAGCAAAACCAATGAACCGCAAAGAATCGCAGGGCCCAAACCACTCCATCCCACAAGGGAAGAAGGGGGAGGGAAGGCATAAAAGGAAGAAAGGGGAGAGGAGGTGGAAGAAAGAGAGAAAATAACACAAAGATCTCACAACAGAGGGGTGGGGAAGAAGGGATAGGGAGAAAGGCAGCAGGGATGGGGCTGCGCCCTTGCTGCAGGGTTTAACACCAGGTTGTGGCTTGCTTTGCAGCTATGTTACATCTGTCAAAATCTCCAGTTCTAACTGTCGAGGTATTTACATGATGCTCACTCATGACAGCAGCCAGCCTGTCACTAGCTTCCCCTCTCTTCTCCAGGGCTGTTAAGGAGAGAGAAAACCTTTGTTTGTTTGTCAATTGTCTTTTTTTTTTTTTTTCCACTGGGAGATTTTCCTTAGCCAGGTCACAGAATGGGCCCCTGCTGTAGGAAGGAGGCACAACAGCATTGCAGGTGCTGATGATTGTTATGGCAGGTGTGAGGAGATGCTGAAGTTGCCATGTTAATCAAGAATTTCATTTTCTTATGTAGCTAAGAGCTAATATGTTAATTTAGTTATTCA
Source organism: Oxyura jamaicensis (assembly GCF_011077185.1). Taxonomy (NCBI): domain Eukaryota; kingdom Metazoa; phylum Chordata; class Aves; order Anseriformes; family Anatidae; genus Oxyura; species Oxyura jamaicensis. The sequence goes on along the minus strand of NC_048895.1, from coordinate 41,628,646 downwards.
GTAATTTATTTGTGTTTCTTTCTGGTACTGAGGCAAACTAATCCGTACACATTAATCAGAAGTTCTATGGCCCATGACTTTAGGATATTTTATTAGAAAACAGCTAAGAAAAAAATGGGAGCAGTCAAATCTCTCTCAGATATGACTCCATAGAATAGCTGTTCATATGTCAAGAGCCCGTGTACAGCATACAAATACATAAGTCAGAAGCATTTAGGATTAAAACAAACTTTGGTTTTGTTTCTCTAAGAAAGAAATGTATATTGTCCCCATAGTTTAGGCCTTTCTAACTTGATTCCTCTGAACGAGAGGATAAACAGGGGAAGCTTTCCTGAACAATATGCAGGGGAAAAATTTACCCTAAAGCTCCCCTGCCAATTTATTGAGGGGAAGCTGGTCACCAGGACACTGAGTAAAGCTGATCTCCAGAAGGACTTCTGCTCCTGGGAGCAACTTGCAGGCACTGTTCAAATGCAAGTGCCAATCCAGGCATCCATACAGCTGTAGCAGGGGCACCAAATGTATTAGCAACTAATGCAGGAGCATCTCTCCACTTTTCCATCTCATTTTTTTTTTTCCAAGAGCAATTCGCAGTCTGACTCAGCCTCACTAAAAATATGCCCCTCAAAAATAAAATATTCCCCTTTGCCACAGCTTCCAAGACTGAGTTTCCTGACACGAGACCTCACATGAGCCCCTAGCAGCCTTCCAATGACTTAAAAAAAAAAAAAAAAAAATCATTTATTTGACCTTCACTATTCAAATGTTGGACTGCTAAATCTGAAAATGGAGCACCTAAAAAGGCAGGGAGAAGGGTTGTATGCCTGCTGCTTTTGCTTTTATTTAGAGCTTCAAAGGCAGTTTGAAAAGAAAGGCATGGGCTGCAAAACTCCCAGACAGGTCTACAACCTTTAGCAAACTGACAGTTCAACTCCAGCCAGTGAAGCCATCTTCCTTGGAAACAGCTCAGGATCTGGCCCCAGGCTTCTGTATTTCAAAGGCAGCTAATACAGAAAACATTCCTCATCATTTTTGAAGGGTTTATTTTTTTTCCCTTCTTTCTAACAGGAATTGAAACTGAGTTATGGTTATTCTTTGCTGAAGCACACAGGCTACTGCAAAGTCAAAATCTGCTTACATAACCACAGAGGAAGATCATGTAGCTGCTTGCAGCCTTTCATATCTTCTAAACTTAATCTAGTTTGCCAGGCAATGAATAAGAGATGGGATCACTTGTATGCTGTATTACTCCACTTAAGGGCCTGTTAACAATTTGCTATTGTTTGAAAAAAAAAATGCATGTCATCTGTATTAGTCACACACTTCTTCCCAAGAATGTAACCTTAATTACTGTTACGGGTTTGTGTGCTTAAAGTGTTTGGTCCCACCTATTTTGCTTGTGAACCTGTTATTTTCAATCACTGCCTTAAAAAGAAGTACTTAATTATTACAGTTGTGTCGTTTCTTCATGAAATGCCTTGATACTTATTTTGCTCTAGGCTGGAAGGATGAGCAGAGTGTTTTGACTTCTTTTTTTTGGCATGGCAGCATCCCTCTTTTGTCCGGTTATTCAGAAATGATAAATATAAATGGTTAAAAAAAATCCCTGATCCAACTGATATTATTATTATTATTATTATTATATTATTATTATTTTCCCCTGAAGTTATCCAAATTTACAGTATTTCAACTATATTTCTTTACCTTCATTGCTTAGTAGAAGTTTACTGCCTAGTGGTACCATTTTTAAATTTTTTCCCTACTGTCAGGCAGGGGGAGCTTTTGGAAGACATACCTTGTCTAATACTGAGCACAAAAGGTCACAGGAGAAAAGAATCTGTATAGAGAGTTGTTTGCTTTTCTGTAAGACAATGTTTTGAATTGGTGTTTGCTTTGTCACCGAAGATGACAGCTTTGCACTCCATTTTCCATCAGCACTCTTTGCAGTTTAAAGCATGTTGCAGAGTCATTAATATGAAGAATTGCTTTAGGAGATTAGATCATTTAGCATGGAATTCAGCAACACTGGTGCTTTCAACCTCAGTCTTCCCCAAAGGAGATATATGCCTTATTGTTCTCAGCATGGGTGTTGTTGGTCTGAAATCTCACTGCTTACAAGAGTCCTGCTGGGTGAGGCTGAAAATATTCTGCTCCTGTCCTAGCCAGGTGTTGAAAATTTCCCAAATGCCAGTCATTACAGGGAAAAACAGCCCTGAAGAGCATGTTAAAATAGCCAAGTTACATGCTCAAAAGCTAGGTAATTAGGAATGTGCATCATGTCTGAAAACAGTGCTATGGCCGGACTCCCATGGGCTGGCCCACTCCTAGGGACAGGCTGCATTCATGGGGGACTTGGCAGAGCAGCCCCGTGTGGGGTGTAGGGTGTCTCATCCCCATTTCCCAGCTGAGGCAGAGAAAGAGCAAGGTGATCTCTGATCCTCATCTGAAGTGATGACGGTGTGATGATTTGGGCATTTTTGGCAGTTTACAGCATGAAATGCCCCCACGGGCATTGTTCGCTGTCAGCTTCTGCAGCTGAGCGTGCTCCAGTGTCTTAAGTCAGGCACCAAAAAGTAAAGAAAAGAAGCACAGTATCAGTCATTATCTGTGCCAAATTTGGTTTAAATGGTGTGTCAGGCATGATCCAGGAACTCTTTGATGACTGTAGAGACAGAATTGGATTTTTCAGAGCAGTGATCAGTTGCTTTAGCCTTGAGATAAGCTTTTAATTTCCTGTACTTCAATGCCTAATTCACCCTGCACCTCCCAATTTCTGTAGCAGATGAGGTTTCTTTCTCTTCCCTAGTGTTCCCCCCTCCATCAAATCCATTTTCTCATCTCGATTTCTACTCCCTGGATTTCTCCTTGTGCCAGTGCCCTTTCTCCCAGTCCTGAACTCCCCTCTCCCCAGCCAGCCCCTCACATCCCCAGTTCTTCTCCATTTTCCCCTGCTCAGCACCAGCTTCCCTTCTTCCTCCTCCCCTCCCTGGTTGCCTGCTCCATACCCAGCTCCTCCCCATGGACATGGTCACACAAGGAGACAGGGGCAGAAGCCATCACATCAGCCACTTCCCACAATAATTTAGCAAGGAGCACTGGCTTCAGCATCTGAAGTGCCACAAGAGATCCAGGGGGACAGAGGTAGCTCTGTAGCTCATCGCTGCTGCTATCACCCTAATATTTAAACTAAACTAACCATCTAAATTTGCCATAGGCACAGAAGAACAAGCAGTGGTACCTGCAGAGCAGATTTTACCAAGCTGTTTTCCCTCTGTAGTGGGAGTACTCAAAGGCTATTTCAATAAAAGCAAAAGTTTTCCACATTGGGTATGCTGCAAACTGGGAACATAACAGAAATGCAAGGGAAGGTACAAGAACAAAAATAAATCTGCATGTTCATTTTTCAGGTGTGGTCATTTTTTTCTCCTTCTAGTTATTCTCATCAGAGATATTAGCAGAAAGCAGAAAAATGTTTAAGGTGAGAAAAATAACAATATGTAGCACTTAGTAATTACAATTCCTTGAAAAATCTGCTCAAAATTATGTGAACATGCGCACATCTATGTGAATAAAGACCATTTTTTTCCTTCAGCAAGTTGTCATCTATTCCTTTCATCTCCCTATAATTTGCACTGCAAGTTATGGATGTAGTTTCTTAGCTACATTCAGTGTTTATTTTTTCTTTTTCTGCTCTTGCCTCAGAATCATTCCCTGGCACTTGCATGGTGATACTGCAGTTTTATGGATAAAAGGAAATATGTGCTTCTCTCACTTTTCCCCCCGCTATTCTCCATGTAAATACTTTTTTTTTTTTTTTTTCTTCTTGTTCAAATAGAAAAAGACTGTCAGCCAATGAATCACCCAAGAGCAAATAGAATCTGTAAGCAGAAGACTTTGCAAACATTAGTTACCAGTTGCCAGTTTTGAAAGAGTCCCCATAAATAGCGAACAAGAAGTGGGAAAGGTAATAAAATTACCACAAACACGTGGAAAAAATGAGGAAGAAATTGACCTAAGAGCGCAAGTGCTGGGGGAATGGCTTGTGTTTTCACTGACTTCCAATTTGACCTTAATTTCATGGAGCAATATTAGCTCCACATGCTCTTAAGCCTTATTTGTGCTTCACAAGGCAGAAACTGCTTTTAATAAAGGGAAGACTTTGGAGCCCAGAGCTCCATGCAAGACTACATGGTGAATTCCAGCCACAGATTTCCGGGCCAGGACTGCAGCGAGGAGTCCTGGTGGGTAGTCCAAAGACAGTGAAGACTCCAGTGGGCTGTGCTGCAAGCTGCTGCCAAGACACCTGTCTGCCTTCCAACATTCAAAATTCAGTGAGGTTTCTACTGAAGGCTGGATTATGCTTAGAAAAATGGTGTGAACTGACACAGTGCAAAGGCAGACACCTATTCTCTTCTGCTGAAGGAGCTATCTCCAAGATCATTAATCACTGGATAAGAATTGTCAGGTGCTGTTTACTGTATGAGCAATAATCAGTGTCATTACAAAACACACTGAAAATTTTTGAATATGCAGAGCCTGCACTGAACAGCCAATACAAGGTTAGACCAGAGCCTAATGTGCCATCTGAAAGAAGCTCTGTCTGGCCTGAGAGGCCAGGAAATGAATGGAGATGCAGAACCACCCCTCTGACAGCTGCACCTGGCCAGCTACAAAGCTCATCACATGTTGGTGCTCCCTTCCCAACACAGGACAGGGGCAGCATTAATGACAATGATGACAATGACAACACTGCTTCTGTGACTCTGAAGTGATACCTCCTGTTCCCAGGAACACAGTGTGAGCAATAACCTGCCTTCATCTTTTTGACCCATACCACCAAAGGCAGGTGGATATGCTAGGAAAATTAGAGTTTCAGTGATACCAACTTTGACCTGTAAAAAGTGCATTCAGGATAAGGAAAGCAAGTCAGCTAATGGCACAAAGTCAATGAGCATAAGGTAAAGTGCATTAAAACTATACAGATGCCTTAATTTGGGAATAAAGTTATCCTCTAAAGAGGATTATGCTACGGTGAAAATATAATACGTCTGAATGAGGCTACTCACCTGGGGATTTAACACACCATACACTCTGTAATTTACTTTGTGTACTAGCACCACGCGCTGAGGTAAATCACTTCATAGTCATTGACTGTGACTCATGTTTACATGGTCACGGTGTGACAACTCCTGTCTTTGTGCTCCATCCCTTCCTCCACTCCTGCCTCTTTCGAAGGAAGGTCTTCACAGTCAATGCCAGAACCCTTGTAGCGTGTACGCTGAGTATGCTGCCTACCACTGACTATATATAGCCCCATCACACTGCCATAGTACAATGAGTACATGCAGTGACAGTGTTTCGTATTAGTAACTCCTGAAAAGAAGTCAGAAAGCATACCATGATGGTACCCAGCACACGTTTTGTATAGAGCAGCTCTATGCATAAGGACTGGAGTTCAGACTGAGTTTGGCGTGCGTGAGATGACACGAGCACTGCATAATGGCAGGCAGGACAGAGACACCCACCCATGCTCCTTCCAAAACCAGAAGCTGTGTCATCGTATTATTATGCTACCACTATTTCTATAGCTAATTAATTCTGCTGACAGGCCAGACTAATTAACTTAGGTGCAGTCCTGCTATCTTGCAGCTATGTATCTTTAGGGAATCAACCTAACATTTGTTATGGCTAATAACTTGCAGCCCATGTCATAAGGTAGCCCGAGACCAGTCAATGGTAGCCTTGTTTCCCTGGCACCATGCTCCCATGTGACCCCAAAGGTAACCTTGAGATCCCCAGTAGCTTTTCCTAGTGGTCAGGGAAGAAATAGGCAGCAACAATGCTTTTTCTTCATTAGAGTCCAGGTGCAATCTTTTGTAGCGTTCCCAGAGAGATAATTCTAACCTGCTGGCTGAAAACAAGTGTCTTTCTGACTTTTTGTTCTGGCAATTCCCTTAGACATGATCAGAGTTCTTCCTTTCTTTCCTTCTCCCCCCCCCTTTTTTTTTCCCTGACAGTCTATTGATCAAATGTACTGCAGTTTCATTGACGTTCCCATGTTAATTCCACACTTGTCTAGTATCACAGAAAATTTTGCTTGCTCATGCAGTGTAAATTAGCTTCAGCTCAATTAACCTTTTGACATATGTTGTTTTTTCCAATTTCTCTTCAGACCTGCTAGCTTTCCTTCAGACCATCAGCACCTGCCTTCTCTGGTGAACACTTCCCTACCTGCAATATTGTGCTGCTTCGGCAGTGGCTGATAAGACAAAAGGGTACAAAGCTGATTTACAGTACCTTTTTCTGAGGACAGCAGCTGAGTGCCCTGGTGCACAAAAGACTCTGGCCTTTTGGTCTAAAAAATCTGCATTAGTTCAGTGAAAATGGAAATTAGAGAAGGGAAGAGCACAAGAACTGGGGAACCTGAAGTGAGGCTTGTGGACTTGCTTTTCAATTTAATGCTTATATGTGGAAGAATATGGTCCCACACTATCAGGGCTAGGTGTATACATGATGCAGTACACTGAAGAGGTTTACCCTATTTATCTTCATTAGCTCCTTTCCTTTATATTCCACCTAATTCGACAAGGCAAGCTGCACTCATTATGGTCAAGAAGGGTATTATTGCTTGTGAAGAACACACACACTTCTAATGGTGAGCTCCTATTTAATTGAATTCAGTGAATGACAACACCATGACATTGCTAAGATTAATGACTCAATAATTTTTGAGACAAGGCAAAACGTGAAGTAAATTGATTGCATTAATATATATATATATATATATTTCCTTGGGATCACTACTGCATACTAGCTCAGCAGTGTCCTGGAGGGGGGTCTGTGTTGTTACACAGCGAAGCCCCTCTACCCCTTCTCTGTTCAGCTCTTGCACTCTGACATTACTTTGGAGTAACTTCTAATGTAATTTCCTAGTTACAGAGATGCAGGCTGAAGATAATTGCACTGAGATCTCGACAGACCAAATGATTAATGGAGAGGGCTTTTTGGAGTGGAAACTTCAGGTATTATTAGATTATTCAAGAGAAGGAGAGAAGGTGCCAGAGCATGGAATGGCGGACTGCAGTGACTGCACATTTCACTCTTGAAAAAATATGAATAGATTTTAATTTCTGCCATCTTGTTAGTAGCACTCATTCACTTAAAAACTTCTTCTTTCCTAAATGCAATGTTGGATGCAACATCTTGCTTGCAAAGCTATTTGCAGACAATGAGATAGCTTCTTTCCTACATGTGGCATAAGTTCAGAGGGCTTTTCACATAGTACTTGCGAGAATGTCTGTAAAAAATGTTTCTGTATAAGGTACAGAGCAATGTTTGGTATTGCTCAACAGCATCTGTAGTAGCACATTTGTTTTTTACAAGATATACACAGCAAAACAACAGCTGCAAGTCTAGTGCGCATTTAGTATTTCTCATTACACAGGGATTGTGTTTTGTCTGTCTGAAGGAGACTGTGACAAAACCAGGTACTCTAAAGCTAGGATTTTGCTCATTAGGATATGTTCATAAAAGGATCTTGAGGAGGAGAGAAGACAGATGTAAGGTAACACTTCCTGTGATACCTGGTGTCCAGTAACCAATTGCAGGTTTGAGAAGAAAAGTTCCTCATGCAAGCTCTGTGAATTTTTCATATTAAATATTTGAACTCTGGATGAGAGAAGAATAATTTTAGCTTTTACCTTCTACCTCTCCCTCTCTTTGGAGAATGGGGGGCAAAAGGGAAGACAGCAGTGGCCGTATGACAAATAAATTCCATCTTACATCAAAGACAAAAGAAAAACATAAAATGACTGAGATCCACAAAAGGTATTTACTGGTATATATAACACTAACATCAGATTTTTATTATTTTATCTGTTTGCAATTTATTGCAGATACTTTTTTCTTGAATTTCACTTGCTAGTTAAACTAACTCAGAGTTAAGTGACATGTGACATGTTCCTCTGCCAAGTTTTGGTGAACCATAGAGCAACAGTCATGGTATATGTGCCCTCCTCCCCAACACAAACCTTTCAGGAAAAGGAGACACATCAGGACCACAGTCTATACTGGCCCCTCCAGGATCTGCTTTCTCAGAGCTCACCAGGGAAGAAGAACCTCCTGGAAAGCAAGCACAGCTAAGAATGCCTCCAGGCATGTCCAAAGGGAGCACTCCTGAGCCTTGAGAAGGTGGTAATGACAAAAATTCAGTATCTCTCTGCTGAAGCCTACTGGTCTGACACTGCGGTGGGTGCTCTACTGTAAATAGCGTGTGGTCTAGAGTGTGGTGTGCGTGCCCAAATGTCACTGACAGGTTGAATCTAGACATTTTAATCCTTCTGCAGTCATTTGAGGAAGCCATAGTGAGATCTCAGGGATGACAGCCTGTTTCCCTCCAATAATTTACAATCTCTTTCTGGTCCTGTTGCTATGAAAAGCTCAAATCCAGTAAGTTTTGTCTCTTCTACATTGCCCATTTGCCATATTCATTCTCTGGGCTTTTGTGATTTTAATCCCAGCAGCCCCAAATGCTGTGCAATGGCACAGCACAGACACTGATGAACTAGAGCCTGAGAATGGCAATTCTTGCCATCACAACATAGCTTCCAGTTTGTGCAGAAAAAAAATAGAGTGGGTCCATGGCATCGCTGCTGTTACAAGTGCAGGAGAGCTTACACATCTGAGAAAAAGGGTCCATGGAAAATATCTGCCTCCTTCTGACTGGGGGCTGTGTCCTTGCAGAAGGCCTCTACATATAGGCACTTGGATGGTACTTTAGGAGGAATAAAAGCACAGGATAAAAGACCTAAATTCAAGTCTACAGCTGTGTGATAGGCCTTTGAAACGTAAAGCAAACCAGTTCAACTAATATTTGGGGGCACTAGCAGCCTAGGATTTCATCTTTCTTCTTTGCTGTCTGACTGAAGGGAATTTCATCACTGCAGACATTTGTATGAACTGCAATTATGGCACTGCCCCAGCGTGTCTTGTTTTGCAGCAGCCAGTATTGAAGAAAAAGAAACATTTTCAGTCTGAAAACAGATCATATTCTACTTCAGCGGCTAAATGTGATCTCCCTGTTTTAGTGCTGTATCATTTACCTTGCTATCCAACTGCAAGCCAGCTCACCCAGGCCTAAGTGCACAAGAGATGACATGAGCAGGGAAAACTACTTCTTTCAATAATATTGCAGCAGCAGAGAGTTTATGACCCTGAAAAGATGGAGGTTTACAGTCAAAGACCACTGAATCATTACCAGCTTTGAAGGAAAAAGGGCAAGGACATGTTTTTTTCTGAACAATAAATAAACTTGTGATGTTCAAATACCTTTTGGTATGAGCTGATGATCAGCATGCAGGAGCTTAGACTCCACTGCAGAGGCGGAACCTGTGCATTCAAAGAGTCCTGTAGCATGGTTCTTATGCGCCTTTGCAAAGGTTTGTTGCACACTTATGGTCACTTTTCCCTGTATAGCCAATTTTCCCTGAATGCCCACTCTTTCATTTGGAGTACAGTCAGCTGTGCAGCCCCAGTTTCAAGCATGATAACCTGTCTCTGAGTCGTGCTGGAGGCTCAGTGGTCTGCATGAAGTTTATAGGAGCTGAAGCTAAAGATTGCCCTGGAAAATCAGAGCATGGGTGCCACAGGCCAGGCATTCAGATGCAACCAAAAATATTTTAAAAATTATAACCTTTGGGGAGATCTTGTCATGTGAAGACTGACATGAATTTATTGATGTTTGGCCAGGAATCCCAGCCTTCTAAAAGACTTGTTAGCAAAGCAGTGTGCTAGTGAGCTGCTTTGCTCCTAACCAGAAGGAAATTAGCTTAATAACTACAGGCCATGGTCAGCATGAGAATTTTCTCCATCAATGTTCTCCAGTGAGTCTAAGAAAAGCTCTAAAACATAGCTGAAGTAAGAGGAAGGGAGAACAGTCAGTGCTAGCCTAAGACTTTCCAGGCATGTAGGAATCTGTAAAATCGGTTTTACTTCTCCTCCTCCCTCAAGGAAAATAGGCCGGATGGGGACAATGACTGTGCTGGCCATAAGGGCTGCCCCATCAATAGCCACTGCCTCATATCCTCTGATCTTCTCTTGCTGGCAGGAGTGCCAGGAGCCAGCCTGGTTTTCCAGGGTGGTGACATCAGTAGAGTAGGCAGAAAGGAAACCAGGAAAAGCCTGAACTAGGAAGGTGTGGATCACTCGGCGATGTCCTTCTCTCCCACCTCCACCACCACTGGCTCTATGACTTCCCTTCTCTTGTCTCACCCTTCCCTCCCATCTGCTGAAGTTAAAGATTTTGGTTAGTGCTTGGTTGCCAAAGGAGAACATCTCTAAAGGATTCCTCATTGAAATGTCAGAAGTCTGCAACACTTAAGGGAACACACACATGGTATGTAGGACTCTGGGTTTTATTGTGAGACAAAAGGCAGGGATCTCATCAGTGTTATATTTGCCATCATAAATCAGTGGGAAAAAAATCCTTCAGCAGTGCCGGCAGTTCCAGTTTTGGCTTCCTACTAGATTTAGACCAGATGTGACTCAAGCAACATGACAGTTGTGGAAAAAATAATAATCATTCCTTCTTATTGTGTAAGTGAGAAACCTGAAAATGTTCAGCTCCTAGTGAAATAATGATTGTGAAGTGTGCAGGTGGAAGATGAATCCGGATGGATTTCTGGTTATCAGTTGTGTGCTGTCACGTACCTTCACTTCAGCTCAGACAGTGGCTAGTTTAGATGAAGCTTTCCCTTTTGCTCTTCCCCTTGCACCAGAGATAGCTCAGGTTTCTCCTCAGGAGCAGAATATGGACTACTTTTGCCCCCAGAGGAGGCAGGGGTTGAACCATTCCCATCTCAAGAATTTTGGGATCTTGCAACAGATAACTAATTAACTTGGCATTAACTCTGGCATTAACTTTCCTCTTGACAGTGTCTGCAGGACTCAGAATCATGAAGAACATTTACAAAGCCACAGTAAGTTCTATTTTTATTTAAGGGATAATTTGCATAAATTCTTCCAAGTGCCTGAAACAATAGGCACAATATAATCAGCCTTCAAGGAATCTCTGGATGCATTACAACTAATAAATGATGGGAATGTTGGTACTATGTGGTGTCTTTCATCCAAATAAGCCAATGTTCTCAAAATGTTGGGCAAGTCTAGTACAGCTGTACAGTCATGGGTTGCCTGGCCACAGAAACGTTATCTGTCCTGCAGCCCATGAGGAAGTGTGGAGAAGAAGGTAAGAGGTGATGTCCTGAAGCAATGGGTCTGGGCCATGCCTGGCGGCTTTAGGAACACACCCAGCAGAACAGGGAGAAATGGCTCATGCCGAAAAACGTCTTCCAGCTTTGAAGTAACTGGTAAAGGGCCAGCTCAGGGTATGAGATCTGAGGCACACTCTGGAGTTAGTTCTCTCTTTGTCTGACTGCATTCAGTGAGACAGTAGATGAGAAGCGAGGTGTGTTTTTGTGTGCACAGGTACAGCTCGCTCAGCCACCACTAAACCACAATCTGCTCTGAAGTGGTAGACAGATGCCTCTAAACTGGATGCATGTCTACACAAAATGTTTGTGATCGGCACTTCATCCAAAAAAGAAGGAAGGAATCTGAGACACATAAACTGTAATAATGGAAGTGGAATTCACCCAGGACACTCAAGGCAACAACCTCCCAAAATGCCTGTGGAGACTGACGTGGGAGATGGAAGAGCTCTACAAATGGCTAGATGTTTATAGCTGGGTAGGAAGACCACATCTCTGTCAGCAGACTGTCCCCTGGCACTGTTTTATTGCACTGAGTGAGAAGGAAAAAAGCCAACTGCTGACCTACTTCTCATGGCACCTACATCTGCTTTATGTCCAGGGACTGCAAAAGTACCCAGCTCACCTCATTTATGATATTTAGCTGCGCTTCACTGCAAAGTTCAGAGCTGGGCAGTGGAAGAGAAAACACACCACTAAGCAATAAAATGTGCTACAAATAAAATCAAGTAACTCAGGCTAGAGAATAATGGTAAATAGCCAGGTAGCACAGAAATGATCATTTTACTACTTAGAATTACAACATACCAAGGGAATTGTCATTGAGTCCAGTTTTATTAATGCAATACATAACTGATTCAGAGGAGGCAAAATGCAAACTCCCTCCTGAATTAGTTTAACCAATATGAATTTGCGGGTAGACCAAGCCTCAGTCAGAACAAAAGAGAAAATAATCCCCTTGTAATGCAGCATTTAACACCTAGCAGGCAGGTGATAATTGCTTCAGTCCAAGGGGATTAGCACATTGTAACCTCATTATAATGTAAAATGTAACTTCCCTATATGGGGTTGTCCACATGGAAAACTTATAGTGGCATAAACAAAGGTATGAATTCAAACTGATTTAGTTTTACTGGAATAATTCCTAGTGTGAATTTATTGATTTGGAAAGAAGAACTTTTTTTTTTTTTTTTTTTTTTTTTTTTGGTGGTGGTGTTTGGTTTTCTTTTTCCTCCTGCAGTTTAATCAATGATGCTTTGGAATTAATGTAAGAAAAATTTAAAACTGTTCCTATTATTCTTAAATAAGAATATTCACACAAGTCCAGTCGGATGTAAACTATATTATTTAACTCTAACCGAATCTTTATATCAATGTAACTATAAAATTTTCTTCAATAAACAAACGTTAGGCAAAATGCAACTTAGATTCAAACAGATGATACAGTTTCATGATAGGCTTAATTGGCCCTAAATTCTTGCAGCCACTGCCCTTAGTGATGGCAGTAACGGTTCAGGGGCTGTACATTGGGTAGACTGGGTGCTTTTAAAGTAATCTTATAAATAAAGAATTGAGAAAAAGAAAAAGGAGATGAAAAAAAAAATAAAAATAAAAAGGTTGTCAGATTCTTCTCTTGCCTTTTGGGTAAAGATTGGCCAGGGTGGGGAGTGAGAGATTACAGTTTGCCTCCATCTAGCAGGGTTTAGACTGACATCAGCTGACGAAACCACACATTTTTGAAGGTATTTTTCTTATATCGTGCGGTAACTTAACCTATTTAAAAACCAGACATCTGTTGTCAATGGAGATATATAAGCCCCACAGTCTCTTGACCTGCCTTAGGCACTCAGTTTGGTGGATATCATATCTCTTCATTATTTAATTCCAGGTGAGACGAACCCCACCTTGAATGCCCACTGAAATATGCTGAACCCATTCAGTCAGCTTCACTTTAAATGGTGTGCTTAATTTAAGAGTTCACTCCAAATGAGAAACATTGGATGTCAGCCAAGTTCCCCACCCCTTAATGACACCGTAGCATTCCTAAACTAAAGTATATGGTTTAGGGAGTCCATTTTTATTAACTGACAAGTGTGCTTAAATGTATGGAGACAAATAGCAATGCATTTAAGGAAGGCTCATACGCTGAACACTAGACAACTATGCATTCTTGCTAAAGCAAAATTATTTCTGATTCTAGTGGGAATTTTGTCATAATCAGTGGCACAGAAATGAATGCATGGACTACTTGCAGTATGAAGATACATGAAAAGAGCAATTACAAACCATTCCTCCACTGGAGTTGGTAATATTCAATAATTACATTAATTATTTGGATAAGGGAATATTATAAATATTATAAAACAAATAGAAATATAAGCAATGCCAAAGCAGTAGCTGGAAAGCTTAGGAGGACTAGTTCAAAATGATCTTGGCAGATTGGAAAATGATATGAAATAAAGGGGATGTTATTCAAGAAGTGCAAATGTGAAGTACTGCTTTTTAAATAACCAAATGTTAAAAGATAAGGAAAGAATTGCATGACAGCCATCCTGTTGTAAAGGAACCAGTGGTTAGAATAGATCATAACAAGAACACGAATCAACAGTGCAAATATCTTGAAACAGGCAGAAATATCATCAGTAGGACACATGAAATCACCTTTACTTCCTTCTCTATTTTCTTAGAGCCTCTTCAAGATTAGTGTGCCCAGTCTGGCAAATCACACTACAGAAAGGTAAAAATGAAACGCAAAAAGCTGGGTGTCTAAGAAGCATGGCTAAAAATGGATGAAAAGACCTGGATTCCAGCTGGCATGAAGGTGAAGATTCCATGATTATTGTCTCAAAAATTGAAGAAAAAAAAAAAAAAGTGTAAAATAGAAAGTGGTAATCTGTTCTTTGTGTGTACTGGGGCCATATCAAGAGTTAATGCAGCAAAGGAAATTTAGATAATAGGAAAGTCTTTTTAACAGCCTGAATAATTTAAGCAATGGAAAGGATTGCCTGAGGAGGCTGTGCAGTCCCTGCTTGTGGGGGTGTCTAAAGACTGATGCAACAAATATCCCTCAGGAAGGATTTAGGTAGAGCTGATACTGCCCTGAGGTGGGTGGGAGGAGTGCCTGGGTGACCTCTTGGGCTCTCCTCCAGTCCACGAGTTGTTTTTCTGCAAGGGAGAGTGTTTGGTACTGTCAGCAAATATGCCCTAGCACATGGCTCAGGGACTGGTTGGGCACATGGGGAGTGAGGGGAGAGCTGCAAAACCCCTTCCGAGGGCTTCCCACCCACACCAGTGAAGCAGAGGGGATAGAGGAGATCACAATGGAAATAAAGGAAACATACCAAAACACTGACCTTGGTATCACCAAACCGGTAGAAAAGGTAATGTTTACTTCATGAAAAGCAGCATTAAGACTAAAATTACTGGGAGATAAAGATCAGCTTGCAAAATTGGCATACTATCCTATCTGAGAAGATTCCACACAATACAGCTCTCTGCTATTTAGCATAAAGTTGCAAATGGAATGGATACAAAAAAGCAGCAGGTTCATACGTGTTGTGTCTGAGGTAGTATAAAAGCTCAAGGGGGTTGGAAGAAGCAGACAGTCTGGTTTTAGACATGCCTGGTACTATACACCTGTCTCAGTTCCCATCATATTGTGTAGTTGATCTTTCTGAAGGCTTTAGAGAAGATAAGCACCTTCTCAAATGGTATCTAAAATGGAAATACTTGTATGCTAAATCCATGAATGACACCTGGCTATAACTAGCTGTAATGACTCCATGAAAATGAAACAGAAATATCAAGAACACACAGAAGTACTCTGAAAATGGGCAGGCAAAACTGCCAAGAACAGCCAATTAGCACCAGTTTAAACCAGCAAGTCATGACCATATGACTTCTGGCTCAAAGCAGGTCCAACTATTCACATTTTGACTTCTCTGGGGAAACACTGTGAGTGATGTTTTAACTCCTGTTACTTTCAAATAAACACATGCTGCCTTCATACTCTAAGCCAAGCAGTCCCTTATGTGCTCTTCATTCCTCATAGCTGCATGAGACACTAGTGGAGAAGACAAAATAATAAGTCTAGGGGAGTAGATGGACTGATACAAAATCAAGAACAGACTAAGAAAAATAAAATAATGGACTAATTATGATTTGTAAAGGCTATATCTGATTTTAGTTAAACAGATATAGTCATACGGTTTAATGCATACCAGTGTAAAATACTGCTATCTAAATAAATATAGGGGTCTAAACTGGCAATGGCTGTCCATGTGGTAGAAGTTGCACTCTTATCAGTACATCTGTATAAATTGCACAAGGGCTTATTTAAGTCTGTAGTCCTAGCACTGCTCAGCTGCCTTGCAATAAGGTGGAAAGCAACGACCTTTGTGAAGACCTTCTGCACCCATGGAGACAGGGCAGGAGTGAAGAAGCAGTGAAGGGCTGCGATGCAGCCGGTATCACAGCTCCGAGGTGTTCCTGCTCTAAGGAAACTGCTTTGGAAGGGGGTTGGACCCAATGATCTTTCGAGGTCCCTTCCAACCCCCACAATTCTGTGGTTCTGTGATGGACACCACAGCAGCAGACCAAGACTCCTCACAGCCCAGGTGTCTGCAGATGTATCAGGCTGGCTGCCAGGGCCTCCCTTAGCTGGCCTGGGCCCTCCAGAGCATGGCTGGAGCTGGCAGAGTGGTGCAGTTCTCCATGAGATGCATGGCTCCAAGAGCCTCAGTAAATGATGCCATCAAGGAATATGTACAGTAACAGTTTCACACCTGTCTAATTGTCCCCATGCTCTGGGGTTGCTTTGCTTTGTCTGCTGGTGGAATAAAATGTTAATGCTTTCTATTGAAAACAAGGCCTGAGGGGAGTTTCCAGGTGGTACCTTACTCTTGAATATATTTCTCTTGTTTGTTGCGTCAAGCCACTCCAGCAGTACCAAATAGCAAAACTTTGTTTTATCAAGGACCCTGAACCAACATAATTAAGGCTCAAGTCCACCCTGAAAATGTGTGGTATTGTGCCGATTTTACAAGTGATCTAAGCAAAGAAAGGGATGAGGACAGCTGTGGCCTCAGCCACAATGTGCAGCAGGGTGGGAGCAGGGGTGTATTGGCTCTAAGGGTGTTCCCCCAGATAATGGCAGAATCAAGGGTTTTGTCACACACTTCTTCCCATTTCCACCTAAAGAACAAGTCCTTATGAGGTCTCACCTGACTGACATTTTATGCACAGCCAAGGTCACAACAAAAAGTAAAATATGAAAATCTAATCTGCTTTGCTAATGCAAAATAGCCTCTTTCTGCATGTGACCTGGCACAGAGTTCAGCCACTCAGCTCTAACAGGCTAAAGATTGCTTTCAAAGTCTTAATTCGATTTCAGCCAGCTTGCTGTGAGCTCCCAGGGAACAACACTGGGGCCTCCCTGCCTTCCTCGAAAGGGATCCATCACAAAGCTCTCTGCAATGAGCTCTTTGATTTCAGATTCACTCTTACACACATCAGTCAGCTCAGATGCTCCCTTCAAATCTGAATCACCTGGGGATTTGGCTGCCTTATAAACAACACGTATTGCCACTTGCCAGGCATTTACATACCAGAGAAGTCTAAGGGAAATTCTTCTTCCATGTGCTGTAAGGTTTCTTTTAACATGTATGAGTGTATACAAAGTCACATATTTTTTTTTAAATAGGATTTCTACTACAGATAAAATAGTATGCAACATGTAACTATGTTTTGATTTAGGCATGCTTTAAATATGTATTCTAAGGTCCTTTGGCCCTTCTTGTGCGTGGATGATCAAAAACATTTGTTAGTTGTTCTGTTTAACTTCTTGCCACTTGCTGAAGTCAGTGGAGTTAGGCACCAAGAGCATTTGAATATGCAAGATAGAAGCCCACCTCTTCAGCCACTCTGAAAATACTGTTTTAAATACCCCACCTACAGATCTTTGCATCATTCCTCAAAGAATGTGTCATTGTTAGTACAGGATCATGTTTACATAGATGGAGTTTTTCTCGTGTTTTTCCCCCTGTGTATGCTGCTGATGGTAATGGAAGCTTGCCATTTTGGGATACCTGGGATCATACACATGATCAGCATCGAGGCCTTCATTACTCCCTGGGAAGCCAGAGTGACGGGGCAGAAATGGTTATAAAAACACAGCAGTGGCGTACATTCCTCAAAGCGCTCTCCCTTACATTGGAAGTGTACCAGGAATGCCTCCTGATCTCCCTGCCAGATCTTATCAGGTGTGCTTTATAGCTAAATATCTTCCTCTATAGTTTCACTGGGTTCTTCAGGTAATTAGGATTGGCAATTCTTTTAATATAAACTGTTAGCATCACTACCAATCAATAAAGCATCTGCAAAAAGAATCAAGTTGCTCGATTTAATTGAAAGTATTTAATGGGGTTATCTGGAAGAAGGTCTTTTTTTTTTTTTTTTTTTTTTTTTTTTTTTTT
>NC_048895.1:41521892-41610806 GCF_011077185.1 Oxyura jamaicensis | reverse complement strand
TTTTTTTTTTTTTTTTTTTTTTTTTTTTTTTTCTCCCAAGGAAATAAGCACTTATCTCCCTACAGCAAATGCAGCTCATGCTTTGCTAATTCATTATGGGAAGCATTATTTTTTTTTTGTGCTCATTCCCCCCAAAACAACTGGAAGAAATTAAGTTTCTTTTTAATTATTCTGCAGCATGTTTACTACATTATTCAATTCAGCTTCAATAATAATAATAGTAATAATAATTAGAACATACAGGGCATTTTACATCCTCACAGTGGCCTACAGCATTAACTACTGCATCCCAAAAACATTCTGCACTTGAATTAAATAAGCCCACCACTGCAGGTAAATTACCATTTCCTTTGCATCTTATCTGATGTAATTTACATTTACAAACGCACACACACACACACCAAAAATCACATTCCTGTTCTATTTATAGGGCCAGACCCAGGTGCTGTGATTTCTTGGCTTCCTAGGACAGCACCCAGGACACAGGCTTTCCCTGTTGCCTCCCCCTCCGGCACCATGCTGATGCTCTGGGAATTTGTTAAGCACAGAGCAGCGGTTGACTTCTGCAGAGCTGCATTTTCCCTTCAGGGAGGAAATGTTCCTAGAGCTGCTCTGCTCTGTCCCTTGAGGCTGCCTTTTCCATCATGCCTACAAAAACCCTTGGGGAGGCTGGGCAGCTGGCTGGGACCATGGGCTTTCATTCAGAGGGGTTTTGTGCCTCCTTTGCCCACCCCATCTACCTCCTGCCTCTCATCCCTCACTCCCACCACAAGCAAGGGCTGTGCAGCACAGGCATGGACAACGCAAAAATAAGCAGTGTCACGGAGGAACAGCTAGCAATTTCTCCCTCTTCTGTTTACCTCAAATTGCTGTTTGAAGTGACTTTCCCATCACATACTCCTACCAAGAAAAAGTAAGAGCCCTTTTGGGATAAAGTGCGTATAACACTCTTTTAGGAAACTATAAACTGGAGACAGCTCTACTGCCTGGGAAAGGAGATAGAGAGTTATTTTTACTCTTAAATTCCTTAGGGGGAGAGGCACTCAGATACAAGTGTGATGAGAGCCATACAAGTACATAGAGAGAGAGTGTAAGAGGAGGAAAGGAGTGATTAATGCAGCTGGGCTACACTGCTTGCTGGGAGATGAAACTGAACCGGCAAAACCAACATTTTGACAGAAACATTCCACTCCAACTATGGTAACTTCCAAGTTAAAGATACCAGTGGCACCATTACCCCTGGTTTCAAACATCTGTGACAATAACCGTGGCCACCAGTTGAGAATGACAGCTACTCCTAAAGCAAATGACAAGAGATAACCAGTCCTGGTCGCTCTCTCCCAGCTGCCTGGTAGGCTAAGTCACTCTGGATCTTGCTGGAGGTGGCCCCTCTCCAGGGAAGCCTGCCAGAAACCAGATTTGCATTGATAGCTCACTTGTGTAACAGGGAAAGAGCTGGTCTCTGATGAAAACTCATAAAGGGTCCCTGCACTGTGCCACACCTGGGACCCCAAGACAGAGTGTCCTCTCCTCTGCCTCTCTGCAGTGATGCTAAGAGCAAAACTCAACCTGTGCAGCCCTGGATTGCAACACTCATGTCTCCATCATCAGTGCCAACAGCACTGGAAAGTCTGTGGGGCAAATAAGCAAATGCAAGTGGATAAAGCTCATTGTTTCTTGACTCTAGGTTTGACTCTGGAGCAGAAGTATTGGCCACTGCCAACCATCATGATGTAGACCAAACAACTCTTAAATTAGTAGCAGAATAGGGGGCATGAAGAGGGAGTTGCATAGCTGATTTTGCTTTTGGTTATTTAAAGAAGACAGAAATTTCCAGAAAAGTCAGGCAGCAAGGGCAGCTGTGTTTCTAGGAAGACTATGTTTTCATGCTTTGTTTTTGGGTGGCTATCTGTGAGACTTCAGATGTAATTAGCAGATGGATCAAACTGCAGCTTAAAAAACCCTGAAAAAACACTTTGCACAGTGTGGCCATTTCTCCTCAGGAGCTGTTTGTGACTCACTGTTCCTATCAAGCAGGAAAATGTGCCTCTAAATTTCACCTGACAGAAAATGTATCACAGTGTCAGCTGCATTAGGGAATGACAAACGCAGCCCGGCGGTGGTGCTGTCAGACACCCCTCAGATGCCCTCAGCAAGCACAGGTGGAAGAAGTAACCTGCCTCAGTCCCAGCAAGGTAAAAGGACTCGGCCAGCTCGAGGACACACTCAGACAAGTTCAGCAAATTGTAAAAACACTCATTAATCTCTGTAAAATGAGCCTCCCAGCTTCCTGGGAGGAGGGTGTGTTGAGGTGGAATCTGGATGACCTGCTTATAAGCAGAAAAATTACTTAGAAATGGTGTTTGGCCTCTGAACAACTTCTGCTGTGTGGAAAGGGCCTTCCCCAAGCCCACCTCATACAGCAGGCACAGTCTGTGCAGCTTCTGGGAGCTTCTTGGCTCTGGGTGGCCAGGTCATGCTGAAACAAAGGTGCTCATGTTCCTGCTGACCAGGGGAGCACCTAACAGCTTACCCCACTTTTGGGGTCCAGTCTTGAAGATCCTGTGCTGTGGATGTGTCAGCCTGCACAGAGGGATGTCCCAGTGCCTAACAGAGGTGTCTGTGGCCATGCCAACTCAGGATTTCATATTGAGAGAGACAAGTTCATTCCCTGTATGGATACTAATAGGAATTAGGATAATGTGCATCCCATCCAGAACCTGTGTTTATCTTTCTAGAACTGCCATTTCCAAGCCACATAATATGGGTACAAAGGTGGTGGGTGGGGATGGGGTATCCATGTCTTGTCCTCAGGCTTCTCTGGGAGCTGTTACAGAATGTTTTTTCAAAGCTAAGCCTGACTTCAGCTTCTGCCTCACCTTCTACCACAAAATTTCTGGTCCCCTGCAGAGTTAAATTTATTTTCCTAGCTTTTAAAAAATCATTTTTCAAAAAGTCTGAAGATATATATATATATATGCATATGTATATATAGTAAAGCATTTGAAATCAGCTCTGATTTCTCTATATATCTTTATCTATTCAGTGATGTCTCTTTTGCATAGATCTCAAAGAAATGGATGTTGGGTGCAGGGCAGTGAGTGAATTCCTCCAGCCAGACCCTGAAAAGGATTAGAGGGAAAAATATCAATTATATGCAAGCTGGTTTTGATCTTATGACAAAGGCCTGGATCAAACAGAGCTGATAGTCTGGACTACCTGTCTGTGCTGTGCTTGTTCTTCTTCAGCTCTTCTGATGCAACACAGATGTCCGGCAGTGCAGCAGCACAAACCTCTGCCTGTGGCACACCTCTCCAGATGAGCTGCTGCAGGAGCTATGGTGGGGAACCCAGTGGCTTTGGCCAGATTTGTGGTGAGTGCACTGCATGAGTAATCTGCAAAGTCTTTGAAATCTCAGCCTTTCTGGATTCCTTCACAGTCCCTTCCTTCACACTATAAATAAAGGCAAACATTGTAAAAAAAGATTTACTGGAACAATGGTATCCATCAGCTCCTACATCTCTACAAACCCACGTTTGATAGGCTGAGGTTAAGCAGTTGGCCAGACAAGATAGCCAATGCATCAACAAACATAGCTGTAGCATAAACAAAATCAGTGTGCAAAGGCAGTTAATGAGAAAAGTGTTTGTTTCTCAAAATCCATGAAGCTCCCTGAAGAAACCTGAAGGGTCTTTCACTCTACCTGTATTTCTCCTGACCCTAAACCATCTCAGCACCCAGCCTTTGCTCTCTCCCCCCAAAACCAGATTGTCTTCAAATCTACAAAACAAAACAGAAGTTTGAATTCTTTTCAAACTATTCAATTTTTTTTTTCTGCTGTGAAAATCAGAAATGTGTTATTTTAAGAAAGAAAGAAAGAAAGAAAGAAAGAAAGAAAGAAAGAAAGAAAGAAAGAAAGAAAGAAAGAAAGAAAGAAAGAAAGAAAGAAAGAAAACCCTCTAATATTCAGGGAACCACTTGTTTCCACAGCTATGCTCTCATTAAATCTTCAGCTATCACAAGGCTATAGATAAAGCATAAGAGCGGGCAACATCAAGATGTCACTTTAAATCACAGCCAAGAGATCAGGGCTTCAAGCGGGTCTTTCAAGGGCTCGCACCCTGGGGTGGAACTGCTTGCTGTTCAGCATTGCGTTACATGCAGGGGAAGGAAAGGAAGGAACAGCTGCAAACTCCACCAGACCCCGTGGCTCCAAACAACCTCTCACCAACCTCAGCCAGGATGCTGCAGAGTAAGAGGAGAAATTCTCTCTTCCCCCAGACTTCATCAAAGCTGCATTGGTCCCATCTCCTGCAAGTGTGTGGAGAGTGAGACAGGTTTAGAAACACTCGTCTGTCCAGAAAGGATGGGGAGGATGGAATGGGCAAACTTGCTTATTTGTTATCCAGGATGTTTCTGTCCTGTTGCCAGAGGACTGTGCTTTTTCTTATGCAGCATAACATGACAATAAACAAACATTGAAAGCTGTCAGGGAAAAACAACAAATGCACTGGTGTTTGGAGCATGTTTTGGTCCATTGCTAGTGAGGCCCTGAGGAAGAGATGTCTATTTTTGTACCCATGTCTCAGGCGGGAGGCCAAGCCACTGCTTGGAGGCACGCCACCCTCCCATCTGCTTGTGGCATTCTCCGTCCCTGTTACAGCTGTGATGCCTCCAATGGTGGTGGTTTTCCTCCTTGCAGTGGGATGATGTGGATGTATTGCAGGCATTGCAGCCAGGTTAAAGCCCACCTTTGTGTGAGGCTTTCCCTCTGCCTGATGAACAGGAAGGGTGGGGAGCTGTGGAGGAGGCAACAGAAGCCACTTCACAGCATCTTTGTTGGGTGTGGACTTGAGTGGGTTTAGGTTGCTGTATATCATTGTTTCTTTCATGCCCTCATCTCACAATTCTCAGCCTTGTTTCCCAGGACATTGGTTTGACCTTTGCTGGCATCATGCTGCCCTCCACTCCACACACGCTTTACCACAGAGGATGTGACGGAGTGTGCAGTAGCGAGCTTTGCCTTCAGGCCATCAAAGTATTAAACCCCTAATGTGCTCACTGACTGGCTATGCATGTACACCCCTGAGGGCAGGTTTGTATTAAGGCCCAGATCCCCTCCCAAAGGCCATTAAAGTTAGTGGAAAGGCATGCTGTGGTCAGAGACTGGATCAGGTGGGCAATGGCTTCATAATTGAAAGGGCTTAAAAAATTCACGATCAATTCATCAGAGGTGGCAACTCATTAGCAGGCAACTGATTTTTGAGATGCTGCCATGCCAGCCTTCAGAAAGCATCCCTAATCCCCAGGGTACCAGCGAGGAAGAGGTGTGTTTGGCACTCCTGAACTGGGTCATGGGAGTACCCTAAGGGTCAGCACCTGAAGACATTTCAAGCTTAGAATCTGTGGAGCTCAGAGGTTGAACCCATTCCCAAAGCTTTGGTTCTGAAATGGTGGTGGAGATGCCTTGCTGCATGTAAGTCAGACCTTCCTGCTGGAAGCCCTCGTGGTTACCCCCGCTGCTTTACTGAGCACACATTGTTACTATTTTTGAGAAATAGCGTCTCGCTAAGTTCTTCCCTGGTCTAAGAATAGCAATTTTTCAGAGAAATGGCTTTATTGCAGAGTGGCCTTGATGCAAAAATGAAACTGTCCTTTCACAGGATGGAGGGTTTCCAAGTTTGTTAAAAAATACACGCTTTTGATGATTTTACTGTAACTTATTCTGAGTGTGAAGTAAAATAGGGGAATTTTTGTGGCTTGACTTGCATTTCTGCACTTATATATGGTAATTAAATGTAAAAAATGTCAATTAAAAACAAACTTTGGCAAGAGATTAGTCAAAATATGTGTGCTTCAATTTTTTAGGGGCTTGAGCGGGCATTCCTTTGACATTTGCTTTTTTAAAAACTGCCTTAAAATACAGCACTTCAAAAGCAGCTGCTTTGTGTTCGCAAAGAGGTTTCCATATGCAGAGTTAATGTCAGATGTACAAACGTGTATGTGCCCAAATGACCATAGCCAATGGTAATAGGTTAGATAATTATTTGCACACTGCTTTCTCGAGACTGGCAGCTCTCTGTTAGTGCTCGGCTTATAAGGAATAATTAAGGATGGAAGGTGAAACCCACCAGTAATGAGTGCCCCTGTCCCATGCAGTGTGCCAGGAAATGAATTAATGTTGGTGCCACGAGAGAAGAACAAGCAACCTTACACAATTGCCTGGATTTTAAGGCCTTCCATGCCTGTTTCTGTGAATGCTATTTGGTCTTGATCTGGTCATGCACCTTTTCTGTATCTCATCTTCCTCATTTGCAGAGTGGGGATAATCACCTCTTGAAGTGCTGTCTGGTATAACAAAGACAAGTGCACCAGAAGCGGAGAAATCATTGCAGGGAAGGGTTGTTGTTCATCGTCGTACATAAAATTGCCTGATTAGCTCGCGCTCTCATGAAAGATAGTAAGATAGAGTGAGAGCTCATCAAGTTTTTTTGTTATTGCAAAAAATTGCTTAAAACAAGCTGAAGGTTCAAATGTTTTCTTGCAGGAAGGGGTGGTGTCCAGCCTCGTGTGCTCTCTTTCTGTCTGGTGGGCCTTCACCCTGCCAGCAGGCACAGCCCTGGCTATGACCCATCCCCAGTCCCACCAGAAGGCTCTTTCTAGCGGCAGTCCCGCACCTGCCTTGGGGACTGCTCAGCTGCTGGGCCGTAAATGTTCCTCCTGCTAGGGAAAATGCAGCCTCTGAGAGCAAAACCATCTGCTCTGAGAAAACCCCTGCAGGAAAGCCAGGCAAGCGTGAGGTCTCCCGGGGACTGGGAGCACTAGTGTAATACGCAGTCATCACGAGAGACAATTAAGAAATCTGCTCACAAGAGAAGCGAGGGTAAACATGGTATTGTGTGCTATGCAGTGTTTATCATATGGATTATGGATTTAAGAGATAAATAAACACACAGGCTGTGAGCAGTGAGGAAGTAGGTGCAGATCTGTGTCCGATCATGACAGAGGTCTGGTTCATCAGGGACAATTCAGCAGAGGCTATAGAGCCACTGGGATGTGACAGGCAGGTGACCACACTCTCTTTCCCCACATCTCCATCATGCTTAGGACAAACTGGGATCTGGTGGCACAGCCAGAGCCTTGATGACTTGGCAGGAGCCAGAGAGGAAAAATCTATAACTTCCCACCCAGCCCTGCCACCTATGTTCCCAGTCTGGGCTGGTCTGGGATGGGCAGTGAGGGAATCAACAAGATTTTTACTGATATTGGTGCATTTTAGGCAAAAACTGGCATATAATTAGACATCTGCACTAACAGAATCAGGCTTAGCAGATTGATCAAATATCAATATCAAAATTAACTATCAAATATAATTAGTACAGTAAAAACTTCTGGTCACCAACTGTGGACCAGAAACCTGAGGCATCTTCAGAAATTAGGGTGAATGGAGAATAAAGTGGAGGAAGAAGAAAAAAAAAACACACCATTATTTGTGAAACAAGATTCTGATATTCCGGTAATTGAAAGAAGAATACAACCTGAATTTCCAATTGTGGACATTAACACTCAGATGAGCACACTTACAAAGAAAATAATAAACAAATAAAGATTCAGTTGCCCAAAGCAATTTTTGCATGTCTTTATTGCATTAAAGCTCAGAGGATTTGATGGGGAATTTTTGTGGCAGTGCTAGCGAGGAATCTGTCACAGAGCTGCATGGAGGATTTTTCCATTCACTTTGCCACTCTGGAAGCGAGCACCAAAAGACCCTATTTATTCCTAAATGTGTTTTTGGTTTGCTAGTTCTGGTGAGGGCAGCTCTGAGGGAGCAGTGCATTTTTCCAGGTGATGTTTGAGAAGCTGCTTTTGTCCTGGCTGAGGAGTCAACAGTCCCTCAGGACACAGGACTTGTCATAGCAAATGGGAGGTCTCATCCGGGTCCTGTGTCCCTCCACACAGAGGGATACATCAGTAATCCTGTGGAAGGCGTTTACAAACTGCCCTGCTCAACATTTCCTCTTAAATTCTCTTCAAAAATGGCCATGGAAGGAGGCTTTCCACCTTCTTCAGAATTCTCCATTTCTTTATAATATTTACTTTCATCATTTGGCAGAGAGCTTTGCAGGCTATGAGCCCATTCTAAGGGGAAAGCACTTTGGTTTTCCCTTGTACTAGTCAGTTCATCACTCATGTGGAACCAGATGTTGAACTAGGGCGAAGGCACTTTAAAGCTTGTCCAAACAAAATCCTTCTTTTAAAATCCAGCTCTTTCAGGTCTTGTCAGCAGCTCCAGGCATCACCAGAGCATATTGAAAAGCAATTTGTGACATCTGCATTCAGCAATTTAAGTCTGGGTCTTGCCACAAACAGCTTAAACTGGAAGAGCATTAAAAGGT
This sequence comes from Oxyura jamaicensis, assembly GCF_011077185.1. Classification (NCBI taxonomy): domain Eukaryota; kingdom Metazoa; phylum Chordata; class Aves; order Anseriformes; family Anatidae; genus Oxyura; species Oxyura jamaicensis. The sequence goes on along the minus strand of NC_048895.1, from coordinate 41,602,410 downwards.
TAAAAGGCCAAAGCTGCACAGAGCAAGTTCTCCCCAGGGATGCAATATTAGTTGATCGTGTGGTCCTGGAGGTAGAGGGAGGTTAAGGAATGGCTGCAGACATACTGCTGAGCTGTTGCATGGCTGAGCAAGTCACTCGCCCGCTGCAATCCTAACTGGGCAAGGAAGAAGCTGAATGTTGAGAAAGCCCAGTGCTTCACCTTAGCTGAGCAACTTCACCTCTCTTGAGCAACTTCATGGCCCCAAACAGCCATGCAGAAAATGAGAAACAGGAGGTGCCACACCAGTGGAGTGGTGGAGAGGAGCCCTGTCCCCAGCCCATTCCTTCCTCACACACCCATTGTGCTTCCCTGCATCCCCACACAGCCCTTTGGGTGTGGGGCCAGGACTACACCAGGTGCCCACCAGCCTTGTCCTCATGATTGTGCTGTGTGGAGATGAGCACTTCCCTTCATGCCCGCTGCCCTCCATCCCATCCTTCCCACCCATCCTGGAGGGGAAAACCAAGTGCTGTCCGATACTGGGATGGTGAAGGGAAACTTCATGGCTGTGATTCCCTACATGGAGGGCAAGAGGAATCATACACAGTTAATATAGATTATTTTACTCTTTCCTGTCTTACTGCCACTGCTGAGCAGTTTAAGTGTTCTTTAAAATAGATTTTATACACTAGCCTCTGATCTTAATGTATAACATTTAACAAAACTATTTCAATTAAAATTCTATTGCTGTAATTCTGAACTGAAATGTTCCTCTACAGTGTTTGAAATCAAAGCCAGCTCTTTTCTCTGGCATAAAGGAACTAGAAAAAAAATGAAATGTTCAATAAACAGGAAACAAAACAACTTTGTCTTTACTGTCCAAGCTAAAAATACCACCCAACACCCATCAAATAAAAGAAAGAAACATCGTCAATCAGAGGAAAAGAGACTTGATTTTAGAAGCTCATCAGTATCATTTGTAACAGGGCTAAATAATTTACTTAAATGTATGAGTTTAGGTCATACAATTTCCATCCATGCAACTGAACACAATTTGATGCCTACTGTGTTTCTCTAGGTTGCATTTAACTGTGTTGCAACAAACAGAAAACTAAACAACATTTGGCAAGGGCTTGGGGTTTTCCTTCTCAGAGGTGAATTTTTATTCCACCTGCAAAACCTGATTTCATGTCATGCATGCTAAAATGCTCACTTGCTTACTAACAGGTACAGTTGCAAGATAAAAGTAAAGAGCACGGGGTAATATCAATATAAGATAAGTCCTTGTTACCAGTCCACCAACTGCCAGTGGTAAACAGCAAGAAGATCCCTGCACAAGGGACAATGAAGAGTGCAGCACTACTCCTCTTTCCAGATATAATTTGCTCCACATGCTGTTTATCCCGATTCTTCCAAACCACGTCTTGGCTAGAAGGCAGGTGATGACAGGTCATGGGAGAAGCAGAAGAATTTTGCAGCTTGTCTTGGCTGTACCGAGTATGCCCTCACACTTGGAACAAATCAAATACCACTGACAAACTGTGGCAAGTCCAGGGAGCCTTTCCTCTCTGGAAGGGACTGAAGAGATGCACCAGCTATAAACAATGGAGAGTTATGGGCTGAGTTCAGTGGGTTGATGCTCATAGTGGAGAAAATGAGTTATGGGCTCACTTTATAAGGGCAGATATGCAAGTGTGCTATGCTCTGGATCGCACAATCACAGAGTGGTTTGGGTTGGAAGGGACCTTAAAGACCACCTGGTTCCAACCCCCTGCCATGGGACACTTCCCACCAGACCAGGTTGCTCCAAGCCCCATCCAGCCTGGCCTTGAGCACCTCCAGGGATGGGGCATCCACAGCTTCTCTGGGCAGCCTGTTCCAGTAAAAGGGTGGGTGACAGGGGATAGGAAGATGTTGTTCTTGGTGACGAGTGTCACTTTTCTTCCTTTACAGTCTGCTTGGGAACCACCTTTGAAGGCAAAAGAATGCCCTTGTTTTTCTCCAGTTTTCAGTGTCATTCTCAAAATTCTCCAGCAAATTTCTTGTCCTACAAGCCACCAGGGTGTCTCATGCTAAAGATACCCTCTGAAAAGTAGCTTGCATAGCTGACATATATAGCAAGGTTTACATTTTTATTTTATTATTTTGTGTGTGTGTGTGTGGAAATTGCACAATTGCACTAGGTATCAAAACTTCACTATTGGTAAAACAGCTTGTCACTTACTTGTCACCACCATGAGATCTGCACAAATTACAGCTCATGCAGCACAAAACTAGCTTTTAGTGAATAGACATGAGGAAAACTCCCTGTTTTGCAAGTTGTCCTTTTACTCAGGAACATGCAAAGAGAAGAGACCATACACCTCTGTCTCCATCAGCTTCCTTGGAGAGAAGAGAGATGTGATTCTTTGGTAATCTCTGCTTCTTCAGGCACCACTGAGGGAATGCCCAGGATTTTACCTGTCCAGTAGGTGAGCAGTGGCTGTGAGAGGCTAAGAAAGTGTGGGGAGAAATATAGGAGTCTGAGGCAGCATGGCTACAGTGCCTGTGTCTCTGTCCCTACTTGCACACAGAGCATCCAGAAAGGGCAGAGCAAACAATGGGACTGAGCCTGAGCATGGACTCAACAGCAGCCGAATACATGCACACGGATTTGCGTCAGCATGTTATTTTTGCAGTTGGACCCTACTGAATTTATTTAACCTGGAAGTCACCGATCACGTCCCCAGCTGGGAACAGAACAGCAATGTGTGGTGTGATCTCTGTAAAAATCTAAGCTACAATGGGCAAGAGAAAAAGAGGAATTTGGCGAGGTGTATTTATGTGCCTGTGTCAAAAGATCAAGTCTACAGAATCACTGCATTTTTACACCAGTACAATATGTCTCAGTAGCTAAAGATGAAAAGAGAGAGGTGAAAAAATGCCTGTTGTTCCATGCAGTTCATCTAGTTCATCTCCATGACACTCTATGTCCATTTTCTGCACCTCATTTCCTAGTTTTTGGCTTGCCTTTTAATGTCCCGAGAAATGGAGCTTCTCCCCTTCCTGTGAAGTTATTTCACAGACCTCTCTGCCCAGATTTTTTTTTAAGTTCTGCCAAAATTTAAAACTTCCTAATTTCATTTCAATACTAATAGACACAGCACTCTTAATCTCTGTTAATATCTGAATATTTCATAATTCTTCAGATAATTAACTCTTTACCAATACAGTTCTTTTAATTAGCCCTTCCAGTGACAGAATTATATTGTTCTGCATGAGTGGTATCAGTTTTTTTCCTAGTAAGACAATGCAACCAGTTCCTGACACCCCAGCCACCCTGCAGGTTTATTTCCCATGGCAAATCAGCATCTGCGAGGGTCTCTTGGCTGGCTAAAGAGTCATCTTAGAGTTCACTGGAGTTCATCAAGATCTACTTTTAAGGAAAACTAATCTAATCAAGCATTTTTTCCAAGATGCCAGAATGCAGCCTTGAGAAAATCCATTTATTGATATGACTATTCTCCTCAGCTACAGCCCCTTGCTCAGCTGCTTGAAATGCATATTTTCCTTCCTGACTCAAAAGCTGTGAGCACGTCAGGGGATGTCCAAAGGTTTGAGCCAGTTCAGTGCTGTATGCCCATGCTATGTGAACGTAGCACAGCCTTAACTCTCAGTCTTCATCTTTTGATTCAAACTTACCAGTTTGCTGAAATTCAGATACAGTCATCCAGTCTCCAGCTGTGCCACTTCTGTGAACAATTAATATAAAAATTTTACAAGGCTAAAATGTGGTAAGGTTCCTGCCATCTTCAAGATTGTCTCCTTATCAGGTTGCAATCAGCAGTTTGTAGCTGGCATCTCGCTATCTCCTTACACATATGAGCATCAAAGGGAAAATACGTGCTCCTGTCTCCAAAGAAGAGACATTTTCCATATGTGCACTCTCCACTCGGTCCTGCCTAATGACTATACATTAAGGTATTATGCAGGAAAGTTGCAACATTTTGTAGCATATGTCTGCACAAGCAAGAAGCATGTCTCACACCTGCTTCTTGGCTTTGGGACATTACTCCTCATAACTCTCTTACAGCCTCTCTGGCTCGCGGGGTGGCATGCTTCAAATGGCAAGCTGGGGCAGCAAAATGGCCCTTTCCCTGCTTGGGATGCCAAGCTGTCCAAAAGCCCCGTCCCTTCTTGTTTCACAGTCAGAATTCTTTCTGTGGTCTTGTGTGGGTGGGGAAGTGGCACGCTGTGTGAGCCCCCCTGCAAAACAATGCTCCAAATCAATTCCAAATGGGGCTCCCAGGTTTTACGTGTGGAAAAACACTTACGACTTAGTTTCTTGCTTGAAATTCAGAGGGCTGGTCTGAGGGAAATATATATGTCTTTCCTTTAAATAACATAGGGAGTGCTGGAGCAGGATTACATCTGTCACAGATAAAAATGCTCTATTTATGCCTTATTGTAATCCATTCACTGGTTTATGGTCCTTGTGTCCTTCAGGGAGTGTCAGAAACCCACACAGTGTTCCCGAGTGCTACATTTTGCATTTGAATCTCCGATGCTGTTGACAGATGTGTACAATCGTGCGCCGCAGCCAGACAACTCCCTCTTGACTCTGTATCGGAGGAAGAGCGAGAGGGCAAATTATTTCAGCTGAGGTCAGCATTGACTTCAGCTCAGAATGCTCCCTCCAGATCCACCTGTTTCAGACAGAAGCACACGAATAAGCAGTGCTCTTCGGTGAATTCCCATCACTTCCCTATTTCACATCCCGTTCTGGGGCTCTGCCATCACAGATGTAGAAAACACACGTACTCAGTTAAACCAGAAAGGCTGCAATCAGCCTGATAAAGGAATAAAAAATCCCCTCACTGTGCAAGTGTAATGTAATGGGTTGGTAAACACATATTTCCCATTTTATGGAGAAGCACTGAATATATAAATAGAGACACGTATTTATCTTGGCTTCAGGGAAAATATTATCAGTTTATTGAGAATATTCCATTTTTTTTAAAAAAAGGACTAATGATTTCATTGACATTAAATTAAACAAAGATTTCTGATGATTACGCTTTAAAAAAGAGATTTACCAATTTCTCTTACAGCTTCTATTTCTAAGAGTATCAACTTCAGTCTTAATTGTCTTTCCATACAAAACAAAACAAAACAAAATTTCATCCCTATAAGAGGCCATTCTTAATAAAGCTGAATGGGAAATGCAGTGATTGACTGGCACTGGATCCTTACCAGAGTGGTCTGAGACCCACCTGTTATGCAGGGTAGGGACTTCTTTTTTTGACCATGTCATATGCCACCTCATGTCAGAGGGCTCCTTGCCCTGCTGTACCCTGCTGAAGATGTTGGGGAACATCCAGAAATGGAATCCTATCCTTGTCAGTCCTGGTTATTGATACTGGTGTGTACTGGTGGGTGTCTCCCAAGCCCTTTTCAGTTATACTTACCTGGGATTTATGGACAGGTTCTCAGAAGGGCTTGGGAAGCAAAGCTGGGGCCCTGCTCTTGAAACTGTCATCTTTCTTGAAATATCCCTTAGCAGTGTAAATCTGCTCTTTATATCCACTTAAAGCTAAAGTTTAAACTCTCAAGAACTGGGAGATTTTCTCTGAATAATCACAAAGCTTCTTACAGCTTGAGGCGAAAGCTGAAGGGAGGTACCACCACGTTAACCTCGGGCAGCTGTGATATTTTTGTTGGCTGTGTCCTCAGAAAATAATGGTATTAACAGCTCTGACTAAAATACAGAGAGATGTGGCTCCCTCACAGCAGGTAAACAATCTGTGCAATTGGGCACAAATGCTGATAACAAGGCCTCCTTCCAATTAGGAAGCAACAAAACAAACTGCATCAGCAAAAATTCCTGCGAGGATATTCCTTAAGGCTTCTTTGTGCTCTTTGTAAAACACAACTGTTTACACCACGCGACACCCCCAAATTCATCAGCTGCCAGCAGGAATACTTAAGCACGGCTTCTTTGTGAAACTGCCCAGAAAAGATTGCCTGGTGCTGCTGCAGCTGAACCTCAGGGTCACGGCCAGCAGGACGCATTTACACGGGAGAGGCAAAGACTGACATGCACGGACACAGAACTGCAGCCTCTCTTTGCGGGGGGAGTTTGCTAGGGTAAGCTGAAACCTTGGTGTAGACATTTTAATCTTCAGAAAGCTGAATGGAATGTACTTGAAAAGCAGATGTGTTTGGGCAGCAACCGCAACAATTACCAAACGTGGGTGATGTGTGGGGCACCACCAGAAGCATCCCATCCTTGGACCCCTTCTATCCGAACACAGAGTGCTGGCTTCTAGTGCTGCAGAAAGACAGGAGACACTAAGACCAGGAATTTCTGGACTCAAGATGAAACAGTCATTGTCTGTAGGTGAGGCTTTTTCCTAACCTCTGGAAGGGGCCATGGCACCGTGATCTGGTGAGATGACCTCCCACTCCTTTGGTGCAGTTGGCCTAGAGGATTTCAGGCTGGACATTTAGTGGGTGGCCTAAGAAGACACAGTTTTCCAGCAACACTGCCTCTGGGAGACTGGAGATCAGTGTCAGGGAATGGAGTTTGCCAAAAGCATTTTTAACAGCCAATTTGGCTGTGATCTTGACAGCCACTTCTATCAGACCAGACTAAATCATCTCCAGCACAGCTCTGTCTAGGCAAGAGATGTAGGATTTATATCAGCCTCTTGGAACTGTTGTAAATGCTTTGTAAACGGCTCCTTTGATTTGCACATAACCTTCTTCAGTGGAGATACTGAGCATCTTTCAAGCGATGTAGCTGTCAGTGAACTAGGTAAATATGAGCTCATCTACTTTCTGGTAGCAAAGGCCTTTACTGTAGCTCACAGTACAGATCATCCTTTCAATTACAGTAATGATTCATGATTATGTTGAAAGTTGATAGCTCAGCATGCCTGCGTTTATGCCAACAGCCTGTGTGGGATGTCTGGACAGTAGCCCAGGTGGGGGGAGGAAAACTAGACTAGGTCTGGTTAAGAAGCCCAGACTAGTCCAAACATTTAGCTGTAAACTTGGTGGCAAAGTAAGATGGTTCAGGAAGAATATTTGTGCTTAGCCACAGGTAGGTGTAAGGCTTAGACACCTCTGCCATGACTGAAAGACTCTTACAAAATCAAAGAGGGGTAGACTAAGTGTGAACCTTTCTGTATCAGCAAGATCTGCCCTTATGCAAACTGTGTGGCCATGTTTTCCTTTCAGAGTAATTAGACGGGTCATAACCTTTAACAGTAATGCAGCAAGCAGAAAAAGAGTTCATGTGTGTTTTCTGCAGGGAGTTTGCCCTCCTGGAGGAATAACTGCTTATGAGTGAGGAGCCCTTAAATGTTCAAGGATTTTCAGGGATGGGATTAAAGGTGCTTTTAAACATGGGCTTTATCACCAAGATCACTTGAGAATCCACCCTGTGCATATTCTGGATATTCAGTGGTTGCAGCCTGAGTTTTCACATATGCGGACAGAGTATAATATAGGGAGATATTTACAGTTTATCTCCAGCATGTAATTTTCTGGGGTGCAATGCTAAGAAGCAGGCTTTCAAAGGTGCTGTACAACTAATAGTGATTTTTATGATCCTTCTCCTGAGGATTTCTTAAAGATAATGAAAAAATAATAAAGTGAAAGGAGCAAAAGAAGTAGATGGTGTCAAGTGGTGGAAGGCTGAAAAGAAGTGTTTTGTTCAAGAGAAGAGGGAAGCGCAGTCACAAACATGTCTGAGCTGTGAAGTGTGACTGCTGAAAACCCCACTGGCCTTTGCAGGTTTTATGAAAGCGTGCTGTTGTACAAAGTGAAATATTAAATACACTTTAAAGGGCACAAACTAAGTCAAGGGCACAGTTAAGGAAAACAAAACAAAACAAAACAACAAAGAAAGCGGGTTGTCCAATCTTCACCAAAGTGGCAGGGAACAAGAACAATCCCTGGATGGCAGAGTCCAGAACAACAACAGCACATGGGAGGAAATGAAAACAAAAGGGTGCGTGTCCAGAGTGTGCAGCAAGAAGTGTTAGTCTGCTACAAGAAAGGAAAGAATCAAAATCTGTGAAAGCCTTTATTGGATAGGATGAAACAGATGCACCATCAGGAATTAATAACAAAGGATTGTTACAAACACATTTCATTCTTTTGAGGATCTCTGCAATTTCCTTTGATTAAAAAAAGAGCTCTTTGGTGGAGCAGTCCAGGATATTTCGTGAAAAATATTCAGTCATAAAAATGTTGTTTCAACAAAAGCACTTAGAAGTGTGTGTGTGAGTGCATGCATGTGTCTGTGTGTATTTGGACTGACATGGATGAAATTCTCCAGGAAACACATCACAGGTTTTGAGCTGATCTACTTTTCAGCACTAATACTCGTTTTACAGACTTCTATTGCTTTTCAAAGATTCTTCTTGTACAAGCAGATTAGTTGTAACAGTTCTACACTTTTAAAGAACTGCTCTCCCAGGAGTATGCCTTGAAGGTTGTTTAGTCCAATTGAAGACTTTTGTGATTCCTTTTTTTTTTTTTTTTTTTTTTTAACACAGATCTTTGTACCTGGAAGTTGACAGACAGACGTTTGTTATGAAAGAAAAGAGGAAGCACCTTGTGTTTTGCCCTTGGAAATTTCCACTGATACTGCAGCTATTTCTACTTGCACAGACTGCAGCCATGCAATGGAAATGTGACTCCTCTCTTTCTTTTCCACCAAAATAATGGCAAGTGGATGACATGACTGAAATATATCAGTGAGAGTGTTGCTGTAACCACAAGGACACGGGTAAGACAAGCTGTTTGTTTAGAACTGCCTTCATAAATAAGCACCTCTGTTTTGGGCTCATGTCTTCCCCTTGAGCTTTTTTTTCAGAGTCACCTTACCACAGCGCAGGGACATTTTGGAGTGGTGGGAGCTGGGTGCCTCACCGCTCTCTGTAACTCTCAGACTTTCCCCCACAGGCTGTCTTTTATTAGATCAAATGGGCATGGCTGTGAAAGATTAGACAAGGTATCTAGCACATAGCACCTTTGAAATGTCTGAAATGCAGCAGCTGACTTCAGAGCAAAGAGCAAACCAAAAACAGTTGCTCAAAATTTGGTCCCTCTGTGAACTTTACTCCTTTATCATAACATTGTTTTCTGTCAATTTTCCTAGCTGAAGTCAGCCAGTATGATACTGAAGCCTGAAATATTTGCCTGGAAGAGTGTATTCAAGTTTGTGAGAGGATGGGAACAACAAACGTGCCAAACTCACTGCTCCAGGAAGAGGGCAGAACTTAATAACGGGTGCTGACGGCAAGCTCAACTGTGGGCACAACACTGAGGACGGACTAAATGATGAAGTGTCTGAGTGCTCAGGCAGGATTTATACATCCTCTGTTCTATTTATATATGTTTTAAAGGGGACATCGCTGCATCAAATAAAATTATGGTCCAGTGTCTGCTACACCAGGGCTGTTTCTTTGGGATGCTTCCCTCCAACAGGAGGGCCAGGGGGCCTCAACAGCCCACAGCCCTGTTTCCACAAATGCAAACCCCAAACCGTTCCAGCTACATCCCTCTTTCTGTGAGGGTTTCCAGCCCTTCAGCTTTCCCCATGCTTCCCCAGTTAAAATGCTCCGCCCTGGATGCAGGAAGCCATGCACAGCTGTGTGCCCGGCTTTCCAGCCTGCCGCCATGATGGCTGGAGCTGCTAGCCAAAACCTTGGAAGCAGATTTTTAATTTAGATTTTTTTTGGCCAAGCTGTGGCCTACTTTAAGCCTTTCAAAACACCCTGGATCTCGTGCAGATCTCAGTTGCCTTGAAGTAAACTTCCCAGCAGCAGCCATGGGTAAATCCATGGGGAGAGGTCATCAGCTCATTGCTTTACCACTTGCACAGAGGAGAGGGCAGCTTCCAGTTCTGTTCCAGACTCAGTAGAGGTAGACCCTCGGCTGTTTTTCTGTCAGTTTAATGGGAATTTAATGTATCCTTTTCTTCTCTCCAGATGTGTTAACATATACACAGATCTGCAGCTTTGTAGCCAGGTCACTGAATGAATGTGCAAAGAAGATAAGGGCGCAAAGAGCTTTCCCTTGTCCTCTCCAGAACACACCAAAGCCTGTCCTAACCCCCAGGGTGTTGATGTTACCTTCCCTGCTACCTCACAGGACCTAGTGCTGAACAGGGCAGCAGCACCCCCTGAGCCCTGTCAAAGGGGCACCAACATGAGTACTCCTGTTGTAGGACATCACAGCAACATTACCAGCACCCTCCCATCTATACCTGATATTTCACATGAAGGAAAAGAGCTTTCCTGGACAGCTTGGTGGCACTGTTCAGCCTCTGAGGTCTGTGCTCTTCTAGCCCTACTGAGGCATCATCCAACATGATCATTGCCATCCTCCTTGTGACAAAGCATCTCTGCTTTTGAAGGAATACCCCTGCAGTACCACTGTGTGGTGGAGATGTCAGCAGTGTGCAGGAGCTGTTCAGATGCTGGGATGACACACGTCATGCATGGGAAATAACAGAAGAACACGCCCTCAGGTTCACCCAGCCCAGTGCTCCACATCTGGCAGGGCAGGAGGAGGTACCTGGCAGGGGAATAACATGAGCCTGGCCATTTCCTGCTGGTTGAGGTGGGTATTTCCTGGTCAGGAATGTATTTGTTTGGGAAATGAGAAAGTTTCTGTGAAATCAGAGCAGTGATATCTGTGGTTGGCTTTTAAAAATAGGAAGACCTCACTGAGCTGGTTTAAAATGGAATTTAGGAAGCCTTATGTGGTGTGATGACCTGTGAGGAGGGGTACACAGCTCAACGGGCTGCAGCAGCCCTTGGCTGCCTTTGTGTGGGTGTACCAGCCTCTCCAGGGCCAGTGGTGCAGCCGTCTCATCCTTTACCAGGCTCTGGGCCAGGACAGGTAGCACTGCCATGGCACAACAGGGCTTTTCTGAAAGAAGCAGTCTATTACAGCAGGAAAAGCACTTTGCCTGGTCTTTCACACAGGGCAAGCAGAACCATCAAACACAAACTTTTCTCTGTTGCTAGTGAAGGGGTCAGAGTTTACTTCAGAGACCTAAGGAAGGCAGGCTGGATATCAACTTTGCTCCTCTTCTGGCCAGCACAAACTTTGGGGCTGAGGTTTGCCTCAGCTCAGACAAGTTCTTAACACTTAATTGCTCTATGCCTTAGTTCTCTCTCTGCAAATGGAAATCCTGTGATGATAGCTGTGTTGAAGGCCTGAGACAGACATAAAGCACCTCTCCTTTGCAGTTGGTGGCACTGCTAATTGAGCTCATTTAGGCAGCAAATACACTGGTGTTTTTTGACAGTCTCCAGTTGGGCTGAGGCCTTTGGCGCCAGGCAGATTGAAACACATGCATCATTGTTCATTTTCAGCTACTGTTCCTTTCCTTTGCTGTTAAAATTGGAGCATAGATCCATAGCTCAAATATATGAGGCACCGGGTGACTAATACATAGCGTTGGCCTGGGGACTGGGCTATTCTCTGCCATCAGGCATGGCTGCGGAGGCTGAAGCACTGCTCTGCTCTGTGACATTCTTTTCTCTGCGCACAATAATTGAATGAAGACCATGAATGAATTGGCTGTGGCAGCTTTATAAATCCCTCTTCAAACCTAACACATACTAAGACTGTGCTCTTTTGAGTTGGACTTTCTTACCATTCTGTCTTGATGTTAGTGTATTATGTCACCCATCACTACAGGGAAAATGACAATAGCCAATTTATATATGTTGGAATGAGATAGGCTAGTTATAAGGTGTCCACTGTGATTCAGCATTTGCGGAACTATTATCACATTTATTTTCAGCCGACAGTGCTTGCTGTAACTGAAAGTATAATTGGAGCAAGAGACTTGCACAAATCTGCCGTCCTATAAAATTTGATTTTGAAATCAGTGTGAGGTAGTCAGTTCCAGTGATGCACTGATTTCTTTGTTTTTCATTCATCAATATTTTTCTTTTAAATAGTGTGCTGTTTTATGTGCAAAAATTCTCAGGAAAGTGAGTAAGACAATAATATAGCTGCTCAGCATCCCGGAAAGCTCTGCAGACCTGGGCAAGTAAAGTCTTATGATCCCCCAATTAGCAACTCTCCCAATTGCCAAGAAGCGTGTAACAAAAGCTTTTGAGAGGAGGCAAGACTTCTGTGCTACAGACAGCCTTGGTGAGACTTGGATTTTAACATGAATTTTCATGTAGCTTCTCCTCACCAGCCCCAGCACTGGCTGACCACACAGGGTAAGATTTCTGCTCACTGACAGCCCCTTGACTCCTCCACCCCTGTTGGGTAACCCATAGCCTCCTATAAAGGGACTTCTGGTTGATTTGGGGATTTAATTGGAGTGAAAATGATGGGGACCTAGGGTGGATGTCTTGCAAAGGGTCACAGGGTGATTGAAATGGACCATAAATTAGAAGGCGATGGTCCAGGGGAAGGAGACAGAAAGTGTTGCAGGTCTGGAAGTCAGTGGTGAAGTCATCAAGGGATGTGTAACACAAACAAATAGCTAGTAATAAATGCAGAAGCCCAAACTACATGATGTTTTTTTTCAAATAATTTTCAAAGAAAATATATGTGGCATTCTGTCAAGGGGACAGCTATAACCAGGGAGAAAATCATTTCACAAACAAACATGAGCAGAGATCAGCTCTTCAGGCTAGGAGAAATGAGGAGTGTGGTCCCTTCCAACCTTGAGATAACCTTGGGGTGAGATCCAGACTGGGAAAGAAACAGCAGAAGTCGATGTAACTTGGCACTGGCCATCGCCGAGGGAGTGTGATATGTCAGACTCATTTCTAAAAGTCCTGTCTCTGTCTGTCTCAATTAATGAGGACTGAAGTGCCAGCAGTTCTAGCACAGACTGCACAGGATGGTGCATGGGTGCACAGTAGCTTTCCAAACCTGTTCTTTGGACATGCCAAGGTCCATCAGCATAAATAAAGACCACTTGTCCCTTCTTTCCTCCAAGGCAGAAATCTCTTCAGAAAGGGAAGGGAAGGAGGCCAAGGTTCAGACGGTCCTTTCCCTTCTGCCTCAGCATTATGATCCAGGTCTCAGGGAGGCATGTAGTCCCAGCCTCCTTCATGCAACCACAGCCAGCTTTTGTGGCAGAGGGTGCAGATACTGAACACATTGCACACACACTGGTCAGTATTGTGTGTGGGGAACATTGGACTCCTACAGCACCCCAGAATCTCTGTGTGTGGTCTTTAGTTAAACAGTCATTTAGGTTTTAATCTTCATTTGGTGCATAGGCTGCATGATAAAAGTTCAATATTGAAGTTTACCTACAAAGCTGTAAATGTAACACACACACCCTCACCACGAAACAGCAGTTATTTCCTTCCTCTGTGCAATGTAGCCAGTTTGCATACAAAAGGGGCAGACCACTTACTTGCATAAGGATATTAAGTTCTAAACTGAAAAGAAGACTTACTTCTTTAGGAGGATATAGGACTGATCCTATGCTTTTCCACTTTGCATTCATTAGTTTAAAAATCATCTAAAACTGCTTGCTTACTTGCCAGTGTCTGAAAAATACAGTTTAAGATATAAAAGTATAAAAATGCATTGCATCTGCAAAACAACCCACAGTAAATAGTATCTATTCACACTCTATGTAAATTCATGCCCTAGATACAAAAACGCTAGTTCAGAGACTTGTTGGCAGGAGCTGCAATAGACAAATATACAAGCTATTGGCAGAAGAAGTACTTCCATTATTCATTTGTCACTGGTACCCAGGACTGTGATGCTATTCAAGGTAATGTACTGTCTCAAAATAAATCTTTTATCACTACTCATTTCGGTAGCTGGAGCTGGCGATGTATACGAGCACATACAGATGCAAGGCCAGGAGACAGCCATGCCTTGCTGGAAATGCTCCGCTGCAGCACGGTTTTATTTAAACATTATGCACTGTTCTCTTCTGGGGCTTTATCAAGTCAGTGGTCAGACATATCCCTGCCAATGTGTACAGAGCCTTATGTGCACAGTATCTAATAAGGCACCCTTATATTGAAGACCAGAACTGTGGGAGTCTTCACAGAGAAGTAGTAATGGCGAGTGACCTACGGTATTGCAAAAGATGAAGGGATTTTGTGCTTTCCTGTAGCCTAGACCACAAGAGTTATAACAGGACTCAGGCAGAGAAGCAGCAAGATTAAAAGAAATAATGATAATTAAATTATTCTTCAGACTGATCCTAAGATAAATGAAAACTTCTTTAAATCCTGAAGATATAAAACAGTGTTAATAATATTGATCTCAATGCAAGTCTTATTTGAATCAAATCAGGCTTTTCATCAATTTAGGTGTTAGTGCAGATTTGAAAATTGACCAAAAAAAGAGTAAAACTTTTATGCTGAAGTGCTGCCTAGCAGCAACACAGGAACGGTTTATGCATAACCACATTTAATTACAATTTCATATAGCAAAAACCAGAATGACAACTTTGTGCTCAAGAGAGTATTTTAAGTTTAAAACTTATAATTCAGAATCCTACCTAATATCTGAAGGGTGGAGGGAATCTGGTGTGTGGAATCTGAAGCATAGCAAGGGAGACTATTTTATGGTATAGAAACTCAAGGAGATAGGAGAAACAAGGTAGAGGAAGATGGTTCCCCAAATATATTTATTATTATTATTATTATTATTCCTAATAAAATTGTATTTAGTACTCATTTTAATACTCAAACGGGAAGTACTAAATGCTTCCTAAAAATATTAGTGGAGATTTCATGAGGACATTTCTTGTGCTTTGGGCCTAATCCATAACACTCTGCAGACTTTCAGGTGCACTTGTATTCCTATGCTGTCTCTTTCTCCAAACAGGAAATAACTAGTAGCAAAGAGAGTAAGGGCAGGCTTTTGAGGAAAACATCTATTCTTGAAGAGGAAAAGGACAAAATTTATGAGGCAGGAGGTGCAGCTGCTCCCACAGTCATCACAGGACACCAGGACCCTCCAAAGAAGGCTTGGCTCCAGTGTATTCCCCTAGCAGCTGGCAGTGGTAGGACATGGGGAAATGTTTCAAGGAGGTGAAAACAGGGCTGGTGATTGAGGAACCACCAGCAAGCACTGCTTGCATTTAAGCAGGCACAGGCTTGCCTGTATACTGCTCACAGCTACTGGAAATTTCCTCCAGTGCATGGCTGGCCACTGCCCTGTCATGGGGATCCCCGTGCCCTGTGGCTTACAGCAGCAGAGCTGCCCTGGAAGAACACCTGGCCCCATGGGAACCCCCTCAGGGGCTTTTGCCAGCCACCTCACTGCTCCCTGGAGTGCTGCCAGGTGTTGCTGGAGCTGTGCCACATCCCACCATCTGCAAAAACAAGTTCCCTCTGCAAGCCCTGTAGCTTGCAGGCCAGCCCCAGTGATGTGTGTTCACCTCCTCCACCACCAGCAACCGCACCATATGGATGGGCTACAAGAGATCATTTTAGCAGCACCCTTCCTCTCCTGTTTCTGCCTGGCCAGGCCTGGTTTTAGGTGAAGGGGAGGCAGGGGGCATAAAATGGCATTTATGTACTCCAGTGAGTTGGCTGGGGGCTAGGATATGCAGTGTAGCATGCTCAAGATAATTGCATATGTTGTTCTTGGAAACTCACTCCTCTAGGGTCAGATTAACAAGAAACTCCTTGCTTCTCAAAAGGCTGATGAGGGAAGTTGACAGAGATAGTGTGGCTTTAATCCAAACAGGGAAAATACTCTCTTTTAAATTAATTTCACAGTTCTCATCATTGGCTGAAAATACAGCAACAACATTCAGAGTCCAGTCAGTAACACTAAAATCTTTGGTTTTCTTACCCAATATTTTTTCAGTACATAGACGCTTTTCCTTCAAAATCCTTTCAACACTACCCAGGTCTTCATGTCAGTTGAAATCACTGTATTTATTGATCTTATAAGATCATTAACCCATCATTCACTAGAGTATGTAGATACCAAAATTCAATAGCCTAAGAAAGAATCAACGTTATGGGATAAATTTCTGGTCTATCTTCTTACAAGTGAAACAAGCTTGCCTACTTTGGCTGGAGAGGTATTCGTCCTGTCCATTGTTCTGCATGCCTCTAAGTGTTAAAGACATCTGTTCTTCATGTGGTGCACTCATCCTTCTGAATGACCCAGATTAAAATGTGTTCCTGAAGAGAAAATAGCTCAGTGAACTTGTTAAGAGCAACCTGAATGACCTCTGCTATGGGGAGACAGACCAGGGACCAAGCCAGGAGGCTGCACGTGCTCTATTGCTCAGTATATGTGACTGCTCCAAGTGTACCTCTTGTGCAGTCTGTCTGTGCAATGGGGTGGATAACATGTATTTTTAGGTGGCTTAGACTGCAGACACTGTCCCTAAGAATCAGGTATGATGAAAATAATTGTTCAGAAGGGGATTCCTGTGTTTCAGCATTTGTTTGGGTTCCGAAGTGGGACTTTAAACTCCTGTGGGACAATGCATTCTCCAAAAAAATATACAACATTGTTAGGAACTTTACTTTCACTGGTCTGGTGCTGGTTGGTTGTTGCAGATGTGTAACCAGCTGAAAGGAAGGTTAAAGAAAACCAGAAGCAAACAACCAAATTTATGTGCAAGCCTCTTTAACAATGCAGAGCAGCAACCAGAGATCCCACACTGAGGTTTTAAGGTGTTTGCTAGCATCTGTACAAACAAATGATCAAAATTACTCATTAGGGAGATCCACTGGGCTTCCTCAAAACTTATGCATCATGTAGGCATGGGTAATCTCAGCAGTGGGAGAGTCCCTGGAACAGGAGCAGCCTTGAGCACTTGTCTCCGTTGCCTCCCTCTTGGCAATCAGAGAAGCTGAGAAACTCAGCCTGACAGCCAAATAATGAATCCTTCTTTTCTCCTTGCCTAGAGAAAAATGCAGGTATGGAGGTGGAGCTCATCTTTTTCTCTTAGGGAAGACAGGATCGAGCTGTAGGTTCAGATAGCAGCTAAGACACCAGTCAGACCTGGTGAAACTACTTCTGGAACCACCTCTCTATCCAGCCCCTATGTGTGTAGCCTGGATGATTACCTAGGGTTTTTATTTATTTGTTTCTCTCCTGCCCCGTTTTTCTTTTTCTCTCCCATCTCCCTTACCTCACTGTTTGCTTCCTCTGCAGCCTTCCCTGCAGTAAGAATTCTTGCCAAAAGAAACTTCATTTTACACAAAAAGTGGCTGTGGTCCACTAACAATCAAGTCTTGTTTGGCTAAACACTGCTGCCTTCCTCAATGGCATAAGCCCCCCCCCCCCCCCCATCTTGCTGGTGACACAAAGCCAAAAAGGGCACATCTTTGCTCTTACCCCACAGTGTGTTACAGAGTCTATTCCAGCTGTGGCTGTGAGTGTCAGTGTGCAAGGTTGAGCTGACTGAAACCCAGAATGCCGCTTCATGTCTCTCTTCATTTTGGAAATATGTTTCTCTCTGCTTGTTCAAGCTTGTGAACAGCCAGGCCGTGGCATCCCATCAAGAGCAGCATGCTTGGAAACCTCGTGATTCTACTTGGCTGGAAGAGAGGTGCTGGGAGTCCCCAGCCTCTGGGGAAAGAGTTGTGCAAACCCATTGTCCTCGAAGAGGAGGAACAGAAAGGAGCACAAGCAGACTGGGAAGTGTTTCTGAGCCAAGCCAACACCGGCTCTAGTGAAGAGCCACCCTCCAAAAGAAAAGTCAGGAAATGCCCAGTAATGTGGCCAGCAAATAGGAGATCTTATCATCAGCCAGTTGTCACAGAAAGAAAAAGGGAGGGAAAATCTTTATTTTCTACATGGCAAGCCTCAGGGTCTTTCTTGCATGGAGCAAAGTATAAGTATAAAGTTTTCTTGGACTGATGTTGATGCCATTGCATAGAAGCCATGTGTGAGCCTTGTTTGTTGTCTAGAACAGACAACAGGCAGATATCTAAGTCTTACATAGCCATGAAAAAGAGAGGCTCAGAGCTTTCAATTGTTCTGTGAGCAAAATTGGCTGTTTGCAGGCCAGCCCTGGGATCTAACTCATTATTTGGCAGCTATGGTGAATGCGCAGCTAGTGACCTTTAAGGATAATCTAGTTCCCTTTAATTTTTTGGGCCAGTCTCCAGTAAGTGCTTTTGTAGGTTCCCTCTTCTCCTTTCTATGTAGCCAACAGTTCCTCCACCACAGGAGGATACCATTCTGCACTGGCCTGTGGTCACTTCTGTGGGTCCTGTTCCTGTTAATACCCAAGCTATACAGAGATCTAGGAATTTCACATCTCCGCATGTACTTCTTCACACAGGACATTGCCCGCCTGTGGCAGTCACCTACCAGCATTCCTGTTATGCAGGTCCTTCTTCTGGCTGCCCATTACCCAGGTTTTGGCAGTCTTGCCTCATTCAGCTGCCCCACAGCAGTGGGGCAGCCTTCTGCAGCAGTCTTTCCTGCAAACCCTGGCCTCAGCACAGCTTTGATTACTGTGGCAGAGTATCACCTGGCTAGAGTATTCACAGTTCCCTTTGTGATACTTCTGCAAATCTTGCAGGTCTTCTATGTTTTCTCACCAGAAAGGAGGTTTATTTTTAGAAAAAGAAAAAAAAAAAAAAAAAGTAAAAAGAGATGGAGAGGAAAACAGGTAAGAAAAGGCAAAGCAGTCTCATAATCTTACTGAAGGTATGGCATCAGAGGATATCATAAAGCTCTTAAAGAAGATACAGATGTTGTAAACAGATGGAGAATGTAGCATCTGCACAGGTACCTACTGCTCTTTTTCAAGGGCTACTGCCCATGAGGGGCTATATGTGTTACCTACCCTCCACCCACACAGTGCTTTCTGCTTGCTTTGCTTGCTGCTTTCCTGATCTCTTGTACCATTCTGGTGCTTCTAATGGCCACAATCATGCCATCTGAGCACCACAGTAACCATCATCATACACATCACCGTTTGCATACAAAATTACTGTGGCCAGCCCTGCATCACAATATGATCCGAGTCTTTGATGGACTTGAAAAGTAAGGAACCATCAAGTCCAAATAACTGCCACATGTTTGTGAGCCTGCGAGCTAGTGATCATTTGCTGCAGCATCCACTTCTGCTCCTTTTTTGTCCCGTACTCAGACCAGCATCCCTTGTACATGCTTTTACCATTCAAGTAAAGCAAATGCAAACACGCATCTCTGTGTTGTGCTTGCAAGAACTTAAATGTAGTAGGAATATCTTCAGTAAGGAGAGAAAGTATGGGACATTCTGGGCTTTCATGTGGTATCACACAAATTAAGGAATAAAAGAGTGCACAGAAAATAAAATTCTAGGAAGCTGAGCTCTGAGCATATGGAAGTGCCCAGGCCCAATGGCAGCTTTGTATAATGCACCATTCCTATGTTACTTGGTCAGGAGGTGCTGCAGGGAGCACCAAGGTGTTTGACTAGGCAGTACAATGTATGTAACAGTGAGGGTGAGCTCAGCCGGACAGCTCTGTACTGGTGGCTGCTAATCTGACAAAACTGCCTTGGGTGGTAAGAGTTTGTGTTCTGCAGTGCAGGGACAGAAAGGCTGCATGAGTGAAGCAGGGAGATCAGAGAGACAGCAACTTGCACATGGCCTTGTGTTTGGACTGCAGACTTTCACTCTAATTTCTGAAAGAGTATTTCACCCTAAATGCTCATCTCTGGATTAAATTCCTCATTCCCTTCAAATGTTCAGCCTCACCTTCCTTATCCCCATGCTGTCACAGGGCTATCTTCAGGGTGACAACACAAGACTGCCTTTGCAAACAGTTTCTTTGCCAGAGCTAATACAGATTACTCATATGTTTTTTTTTTTTTTTTTTTTTTTTTTTTTTTTCCCAGGGTTTAAGCTCATTTGATCAGTTACCTCTGCCTGATGCATCCTGGTCCATGTCCATACATAATGAGAGCCTGCAAGGCACCTCCATGAGTAAATTTCTACATCTCCAGAGACTTCATTTCTGAGGCATTTCTGGCCTTTGTTTTCATAAATCTGAGTACTTGGTTCCCATTTTAATGACTGTTTAATCACATAGTTTATCCTAAAACCAAAAATCTCAAAATAGCTCCAGAGGTAGCTCACAATTAATTGTAATCTATGCATCTACAATTTTTTTATGTTAAGAAATTACCCTGTGCTTTGTTTGGTATTATAAAATCTTAAATAAGAAAGCACAGATGTTAATTTTAAAATGAGAAAAGCAAGTCTAATGAACAGCCGCTAATCCAATCAAACCCCATACCTAACTTGGTGTTGAGGTTAGCTGTACTCATCAGTAACCTGACGGGTAATATCTTACATCATAAAGATATTTGGAATCTAGGAAATTCAGAATTCAGATTGAATTAATAAGAAAAAGAAGAACACCTAATAACTGAACAGAAACTATGTTGAAGTTCCCAGCTCTATCACTGAAAAAGGATGTGGAAAATTCCAGAAATACTGAAATACCTCGAGCTATTCAGAACAAGAAATGTGGCTCATTCTGCCCCAGACAAAAAATCTTTGTAGCAAACCAGAGAGCAGTGGCATCCACTAGTACTTTTTTTCTTTTTTTAAATGTACATACTGTGCTAAGAAAGATGTAACTGCTAAAAAGTTTTAAGTTTTCCCATATACAGTAGTCTTGCATAATTGTATAAATCCACTAATTATGGCAATGTTTTTTTAACGTATTTTTTTAAATGTGACAAAAAAAAATACTGTCCTTTTGTTCATGTTCTGTACTCATGGTACATAGAGGTGAATGGATTTTGCACTTGGCTTGGTAAGGAGCACACAAGGAGTTAAAAACATCTCAACACATCAATTGCTTATAGGCTCCCAGAGTGGTGTTGGTGCAGATGCAAGGGAAATGTGCATACAACCTCTCTCTTATAGCTGGGATCGATAAACCTGAAAAATAAATAAATAAAAAAGAAAACACCAACAAACAAACAAAGAAACAAACCACAGACACACATACACACAAGTCGTGCTGCTGTGAATTCAAACAAAACCTGCTTCTGTGTGCAGTTTCACTTCTCTGCAGCTGAGAGCATGGGGCCTACGCCTGGCTGGGAGCTGTCAGTCACGGAAACCTATCCCCGAGGGACTATAATTACCCAAACCCAACTGTTCAGGAAAGGGTACTAAAAAGCAAAGGTTCCTGAATAATGACAGCTTCCTAATTACCTAAGGGTTTCTGTCTTCAAGAGGCTATTTGATCAATTCCCTTCTCAGAAACTCTGAAGCTAAAGTTCATGCCGTGCTGAGGAATCAGCTTGATGAACCTCATCGTGTTTGCTTTATTTGAGTATCTACAGTGGCAAAAGCTGTTCTTCATCCTAATGGCTCTACGAGAGACCAGCAAAGCCCTGGCTGGAGAGTTCTATATACACATAAGCATCCAAAAATATGTTCTTCCAAAATATATCTATAAAGCACCTCAGACTCTTGTGTTTGCAAATCAAGATGAAAATCTAATGACACCAATCTCTTCTGTGAAAGTTTTCAAATCTCCTGCTCCTTAATGGGCCAGAAGTTCCTCTTGAACCACCTTGACTGCTGCACAAAAGTCTAGCCCTTCTCTGAGCCCTGGCCTGCAGGAGTTCCTGCAGAAGCACTTTCACAGTTTTGTGAGGCTGCAGCTGGAAGTGGGTTCCCTCATCAGGAATATGTGGCCTGTTATTTCCAGAGTCTGTCCCCTTTTCCCTTTTGCTATAAAAAGAAAGAACAGAAGGCCCTGAAATACTTCCTCTGTACCAGTGCTTCATAATATTTTTAGCTCACATTCCCCTTTCTTTTCTGTATTCATTCATCCCTTCCCACACATCTGCTGCCCACCCTGTCCTGTCTTGGTGTTCTGTATCATAACCTCTAGCCTCCACACCAAGACCTGACAATTTAACACATCTTTACCGATAGAGAAGATCAGTGATGCAGCAAATCTGAAGCAAATGCAGCAAATGCAGCCCTGCCTATGAGCCCTTGGCCGTTCCTTCCACCTCTGTCCATCCAACTCCATCCATAAGGGGAGCACCCTTGCTCCCCACGCTGTCCCTGTGGCTCAGGGCAAATACCTCGCTCTTCATCCTTCTACTCATTACAACTGCATCCCTACCTGTATGTCATTATTTATTTGTTATTCAAAGCATGTGGGCCTTGCATTTTTATTCAGAACATTCTTGCTTCTCTTGTTTGCCTGGGCAAGCAAAACCTTAGAAGCAGGCCCAAACACATCAGCCTCAATAGTGAGACAGTTTTACTCTTTCAAGGAAGCTTATGCAGCGATAGATCTCCAGAATGAAACACTACCACATAATTAACATTCATTAGATGTATTTATGTCAGTGAGTAGCCCCAGACATGTAGGCTGATGTTAAGTGAATGCATATGACTGTGTGTGCATTAAGTAGTTGTTCAGTCACTTCAACTCTTCACTAGTTAAAGTCAGCTTTAATGGCAGCCCACATTTGGCACTGGCACTTTTTCAGCTGAAGGAATGGAATCTGATTCTCTTTCAGTGGAAAGACAGCACAGCTTTCAGCTTCCTTTGAGCTGGATAAAAAGAAAAGAAATGAATAAAGACATTTTCCCTACCATTACTGATCATCGCAAAAAGATTATTTTCTGATAAGTTTCATTACTTTCATAAAACCAAAAAATAGGTGTGTGAGTTTGATTCAGACTTTTTAAAAATATTGCCTTTGCCTTAAAGGAAAACACAGACCATTTCAACTGAGAAGGATAATTTTTCAGGCTTTTATAAGCAGAAGGAAATGTTTTCTAATGGAAGTCCCAGAACAACATCAGCAAAAAACTTTTTGTACCAAGACATGACAGAAAGAGGAAAAGCTTGGGTTCCACATATACTAAAAGCACATTTTTAACAAGCTGTTCTTTATTGTATTGAATCACAGTGTTTATATGTTTTTCTCTCTACAAACAATTTTGTGTGCTTTAGACAGAGAAGGGAGGAACAAAGAAAAAAAAATGTCAAAACAAAGAAACTTATAAATGAACTCAGATTCATTCAACTGAGATAATCAACACATGCTGTACTTCAAAATTGTTGGAAAGGACAACAGAATGACTCCACTAGACAAGCTATTGTACAAAAACCAGACCAACTGGGGCAAAATACCTTGTGAAACTGTAGAAAATATGTATCAGCCATTAGAGCTGCCATACATCCAGACCAGAATGCACAAAATGTGACATTCATGTTGGAACTACTAAAGGCCAGTAGAGAGGTAACCCATTTCATCTTGCATTTTTCTCAAAAGCCCTTTTCCCAGGTCTATTCCCTCTTTCTTCTCACTACACTGCTTAATTGGCATTTTTGATGGAGCACTGCAGACTCTCATGGTAAAGCTCATTAAACCCTACGGACTTCATCCTGAAACAGCACTCTCACATATTTCCCTCAGCAAAGAGGAGATTTCCCCCAGTGCAAAAACAAGAATAGCTGTGGTCTTGAAAACCTACTAAACCCAGTGATCTGTAAAGAGGAGAAGTGACAAAGAAATGTGGGTGCTTCTTTGTGGTATTCTTACGGATCATAGCTTGTTCTCCTTTGGTTATTCCTCTGGCACAAAGGGGGAAGAAACACCTGGGTCTCACAGCTCTAATAAACAACAGCTTGCAAGTGGTGTGGATATGGGATCCATACATGAATTTGGAAATACAAAGCAATTATGAGTAAGAGCCATATGCTTCCCTGTGTGACAAGTGAAAAGGTGTGGAAAGAGCTAGGACCTGCAGAAAAGTGATTAATACTGTGGAAATTTTGATGTGGAACCCAGGGATATTGCCCTGCTTGTCTGCCACAGAGGGTAATTGTTGTTTAGAGCTGCTATTGGGTTCCAATTCTTACTAGGAAAACTGCTTATTTTTTATACAATTTTATACCTGTTACTTTGTAGCCAGATGGATACCTTTAAGGTAGCCCAGTCCTTTAAGGGAAACTGCATTACACTGATTTTTGGAAGGAAAAACGTCCACGTGGATTGAGGGTGTCATTTAGCTGCAGCCCTTCTAGAAGCTGCATGCAGGTATGTTACACTGCTGTGCTGATCCAGTGTGGAAATCAGTTTGCAGCTGGTTTAATAAGAGAACGTCATGGTCTGCCTGTGAGGACAGGGAAGGCAGCAGATGGATCTGTGAAGCTGGTTCTGGAAAGGTTTTGGCTGGAGGTTCTGGTAGCCTCTGGGCAGCCTTTTCCACAGCGTGAGGGTCAGGCACGTGGGCAGTTCAGCAGGACCCTTGCACGGCACTCTGTGCTGGGGCTGTTCCATCCTTGCCCCTGTCAGCTACTGCAAATGCTGTCCCCGGTGTCAGCCCAGGACTAGGCCTCATAAACTGCACCTTTCAGCTGCACATCAGGTTCATCAGGCAGGTTTCCACATCAGTGAGAAGCAGCTACACATATAGTTTGTGCATATATTTATGTGAACAGGCAGCATAGGGTGGGGTCTGACTATCCAAAAACCTATATTCAAAGTGAGGATTTCTTTCCCTTATGTATACACTTATCTTTCTTCTCTACATTGCATCATATGTTCTTCTTGGTTGCCATCTTCTACCATACACCTACTTTATATTGTTTCAATTGGCTAAATATCCACTGGCTAAATATCCATACATTTAGTACATATGAAAGTTCCAGTCACTAGCCATACCTTTATTCAGTTAGAGTCAGATCATTGGATATTACATTTGGATAGTGCCTCATTCACACACACAATTTCCTCCACACAATACTTTGTGTATCTTGTGCAGAACTCAATTGACAACAGACATGAGCTTCCTGCTTGTTTCGTCTATTATCAGTTGTGTTTTCAGGCTCTCTATTACTCCCTATTTCTCCTTGATACAACTGCAGCAGTTAGATGTTACCTTTCTTAGCATTAGCAGTGCTTTCACCTCCCAGGGTGAATTCAGGTCATTTGCAGCACTTCAAGACACAGTTGCTTGTGCAGTACTTAAAGACAGCACGGGAAGAGCAGGCACTACCTCTTCCTAAGCAATTTAAAGGTTGGAAATAAATCTTCTATACAAACAAATCACCCTGTAGATGATACTGGTAGCTGATGTGGAAGGAAGGTTCATGAGAAACTGCCTTGTCCAAACAGAGGAAAGCTGAAATGCAGTGAAACTGAAAGCTGCTGAACACCTGTGTGGATTGACATCACATCCTTTGCACCCAGAAAGTAGAGGGGAGGAAACTTGCTGAACATCCCTGGATGACATGGGAGAGAATTTGGAAATACCCTAGCAGGTCCTAGGCATAATGGTATGAGACCTGATTTGGAGGTAGAACAGTGAGCAGAAATATAAAAAGGTCTGAATGGGGCTGCCATCTTGTCTGTGAAGTATTTAGAAGTATTAGAAGTATTGACGTCAAACCTCTCCCTGACATTTGGGTGCTCTCCCATTTTCCATCTGCAGAAAATGCCGGTATATACATTTCATTCACTGGTAGGAAATGCAAGTGTGCACCAGCCCCTTGTCAGTCTGCCCTCAGGACTCAATCTGCTGCATGTGTCAGGCAGGCTAAGCATAACAGATGGGACTGGTGGATGGATACTTGCCAGTAACAGAGATCAAACTAGAGCTGTGTTCCTGTGGCTGGATGAAAGACATAAACAGGCAGAACAACTTCTAAACCTGCATGGCTGACAGACAACCTGCATCTCTCACGCAACAAATTCCTCAGACCCTCCCCAGGTGGATGGGGCTGTGGGTGCAGAATGTGTGTGCAAACATGTGGGTTGCATCCTAGACCTGGCAGAAACGCAGGGTTTCTGGGTCAAAGATAAATTCAGTTTTTTAAAATGTGTATTTTGTCCCTTTTGTCTCATCTGCTCTTTCTCATCTCTCCTGCATTCACATTTCCATTTATCTTATCCATGCTTATTTAACCTACACACACAGACAGAAAGAAAATTAAGCACTCTGAGATCAATATGATTCATGAGTCTTTCCATGTGTGTGTGTTGTATGCTTTTCCCAACTTTCTGGCTACTGAACTGTAACTTCCATGGGTCAGAAACTACCAGCTAATCTTGTGCTACAAAGATCCATCCATGGTTGGTCTTAAGACGCTAGCACAATAAACATGAGTAATGGTGACGATGATACATCCTGCATGATATCACCCAGTTAGCTTCTCTTTGACCTATAGTAGATCAGGGAATTGAACTTGTGCCCTGGCCATTTACTATAGTGTCCTTGCCCTCTGCACTTCAGGAAGCAAAATTTGTTTCCTGAGCATCTCTGGGGCTCATACACCTCAGAACCATCTCCACCCAGAGCACTAAAAATGTGATTTCATCCCTTGGAAATAATGGAGAGGAAAATGAAAGCCAGATTTAAATATGCTTTGATGAGTTTTGCATTGACTTTTTTTTTTTTTTTTTTTTTTTTTCCAACGTGATGTAAAATGCAATTCAGCTAGGTGGCTTAAGTCTTCTCTGAAGAGTAAGAAACAAATCTGTTTCTGACAATCTTTTAAGACGCCCATGTCAGCTTTCCTGTGCTGAGACTCAGGAGGATGAGAATACACAATATGTCATTAAAATAAACAATATCCTATGGTTCAGGAGTCATGGCAGCTATTGTCAGGGTGATCCTGCAGCTTCCCAGGGTCCTCTGGAAATGAGCCACGCCAAGGAATGGCTGGAAGCAAGTTGTTACCTCTTCTGCTGTGGGATTGGTGACAAACCCCAAGGAGCTGGAAGTCACCATCTACAAAGTAGAACATTTGCAAAAAGAAAACACTTTCAGATGGGCCAAACCTCACATTGTTCTTAGCGTGGAGAAATGTGGTGCATGTCCTGTGGTCCTATGCTCCCAAGCTGTGGTGGATGGAGGTGCATGGAGGACCCTGGGGACCTGTGACACACAGATGGGTGGCAGCGCTGAGGTCCTCCAGATGGAGACTTCCATTTGGGGAATGTGTCCTTCTGGGTGTTACCTTTCCACGGTCAAGACCAGTGGAGGTGCTGCAGCAGGGAGGAAGGAAAGAGGGAAGGAGGAAAATAAAATGAAAAAGAAGGAAGGGGGAGAGCGGTGGGAAGTACATACAACAATCAAAGAAGTGTGCTTTGTAGCTAGAAGGGGTTTGTTAAAAGAAAATTGTTCAGACTTCTTCCACATGCATTTCCAAAGGGCAGTATATTTTGGACCTTTGCCTGTCAGTGTTGATACCAACCTGTAACTTAAAGCATACCCTTTGCCAGATTTTGAGGGGGTTCATCTTCCTCCTGCTACTTCCATAGGGAAGACCCAGAGGCACTGTCTTCATTGGTACATCAGAAGAGAGGTCTCCCTAAGTCACTCCAGCATTGTACTTTACTGCTGTATGTAACATCTGGGAGCCTGAAAGCATGTGCAAGGCATGGGCACCCTCAGAGACTTTGGAAGTGAAAGGAAGCACTGGATGGGTAGCTGGAAGCAATTACATGGTGGGTTTTGAGATGGGTTTGTGTGTTTGCCTGTAGGGTAAGGCTGTTGTTGATAAGTGAAAATTAAATGTCTTTTGCTAGTTCCCTCGGGGTGACAATACCTGTCAGATGTATCCATAACTTGCGCTCAAATCTCTCTCACTTCCTCCCACTCTTTAAAGTAATAGTTATCTTCATCACCTCTGGGCTTATGTACTGTCACTGGGCTGGAACAGACCTTAAGCTCCCATCCTCTGCAAGGTGGGAGAGAGGAGAGCGAAAGGAAAGAAAATAAAATGAAGGAAAGAAGAGAAAAGAAAGAACAATAAGCCCACATAAAGTTTGTTTGTTGGTGAAACTTCTCTTGCAGAGGAAGTTCTTCCACAGTGTCACTATTCCCACTCCTGGAAAGTTTTTTCTAGTCTGCCTCCACCTTAAACACATTGTTTCTTGTTCTAATCTTGATGCATTTCCAGATTCATTATTTCATCCCAACTTGCAGCAATCTTCTACAGAGTCAATGACTCTTAACATGCTTTCTCTAACACTGCTGCTTATGCTAACTGAACTCAGTTCTTCAGTTATTCCCTATAGCTCATGGCTTCAGAGTGGTCTCTGGTCTGTCACTACAGGCTCATCTCCCCCCTGACTTGGTAAGCCACAAACTGGACTCCGTATTACAGGTTAGCCCTTCAGTGCTACGTAGAGGAGACTTCAAATGTCTTAGAGACTCTCGTATTTTGGCAACCCAGAATGATGTTTGCTTTCTCACACACAATTCACAACAATGTACTTATGTATTTCTACAGTACTCTCACCTAGTCAGTGGTTCCCAAATGTTCTTGCACCCAGTTTCTCCTCAAGAGCTGTAGTTTGCATTCCTCCCTGTTTAGAAACATCTAGCTTCTAAGATCCTAATCTGTCCAAGGTCATTCTGTGATATAAATCTGCTCCTCCGTCCCTTGCTTCGTGCCCTCTCTACATTGAATTACTGCACCAAACAGTAACAGGGAAGACTCTACCCCTCAGTTTGTCCTTCCCTTTTATTTTCCAAATAGAAAATTTCCCAAACTCTTTTTTTTTTTTTTTTTTTTCCCCACCCCTTCCTACACTGTATCTTTCTAGTTTGCTTACGAGAATCTGTGTGATGTACTGCAGAAGCCTTACTGGGCTGAAATGCAAGACACAGACACCAGTGCCTCTCCTCTTTCAGCAAAGCCCAAGGCTGTTGCAGCAGGAAACTGGATGTTTGTCACAATTTGTCCATGACAAACCTATGCCATTTCCCACTCCTTCTTTCTTTTCCTTTCTTTTCCTTTCTTTTCCTTTCATTTTTTTTTTTTTCCTGGGGCTTACAGATTATCATGCTGACAGGTTGTTGCTGTTTTCTTTAGCTACTGAACTGCCAGTTCTGTAATCCCTGAGATCATTCTGTCCCTGCTCCTTCAAAGTTTACTTTCCATCCATCTTCTTGTACCTCTTCTATTCTTCATGAGGTCTTAAAAGTAAAAAAAAAAAAAAAAAAAAAAAAAAAAAAAAAAAAAAAAAGGAAGTGGTTAACAACAAATTTAATTGGACAGGAACTTAAATGGTGTAGGTTGAAGTTGGACCCCACAAATGTGAAAATACCATTCTTACTGGTGCATTCTAAGCCAACCTAGGCAAAACACCTTGCAATACATTTGGTCTCAGTTCAACCAAACTTGCACTTTCCCTGTTTTCGCTTGCGGTTCGTAGTATTAAAGACCACCACAAATCTAGTTTAAAAAAAAAAACAACCACCAAACCAAACCAAACGAAAACAACAACAACAACAACAACAGGGACAAAGAAAAGAAGCTTTCTGTCTTGATGAGTATTTTATCTTTTCACTCTTTCAAGGAAGCCTTTGAGAATAACCCCTGCCAAACTTTATAAACCTAATCATCCCTAGTCTTTAATGTTGCCAGGGAGGTGTCACAGCATGGGAGGACCCTCCTCTATGGGACTGTTAGGGTGGAATATTGCATCCTCAATTATGGCCAGCCTGCTGTTGCAATGCAAAGACAGGCACAATTTGCGCTCAGGAAGTTTCATGCATGGATGCTGATCAAATAATAAGGTATAGTACCCCAAAACAGAATGTCAAAGCCTTCTCTGTGGTGGAAAAAATGGGACTCCAAAAAGAGGCAAAAAATGCCCTTTCCTTACTGAAATGATATTCATCCTCTGGTAATCTGCTGAGGTCACTGGTGTTAAAAAGCATTTTGGGAAAGCAGGAAATGGGGACTTGTGCTTAGGGCAAACAGCTGTCCTTGACTGCATTTCCACGTGTAAAACGTGCCCCAAGTACAGGCACAACGCAGAGAAAATCTATAGACGAAGAACTCGTACAATAAGGGGTTGGTGGGGTTTCTTGATATAAAGCTAGGAATAATCAGAGCTGCAGCCAAGGTGCCTGGAGATATGGGTGGCAGTAATTAGTTTCATGCTGGGTTTAAAAGATAACGTATTAGATGTAATCAGCAATAGCTCGTGAGACAACAGAAGACAGGTTCAGATAACTGGTACAGAGAGAGACGGTACACCGAGGCAGCACTGTGTGAAATAATCAGTTTTCCTTTTGCCTGGTTCTTATTAGTGAAATATGATGTTCACAGATGTGCCAAAATTGGATGAAAAAAATAATATTTTGCCTCTTGTGCATGGAATGTGAGCTTTTGCGAAGGGAACAGTAAAAAAGTTTTAAGAGGTTTGCGAGGTTTAAGTTTTGGGCTTGACACTGTTCCCTCTCCACAGACTGTCAAAAGCCTTGTTGTATAAAGATCCAAGTTTCCCAATTGCCTTCAGAGTGAGGATCTTCAGCCTGGGAGGTGCCCAACCAGTTGCAGGTAGGAGCTTACGAGCAGTCTGAAGACCCACCTCCCTGCCCTCTGCTCTGCCACCCCTCTGCTCTGCTCCACAGAAACAAGGGTGTGTGGCACAGCAGTGCCAGGGATGTTCACACCCACTCTGGGATAGGGAAGGGACTCCTGTCTTCCAGTCCTGCTCCTGGGAAAGCTTTGCCTGAGGCATGGCAAAGTGAGGAAAAAGGCAGCTGAGTTCCAGCCAGAGACGGAGATTATTCTGGCAACATGTTCACGAACCAGAAGGTGAAAACCTGTTGGTGTCAGCAAGAGAAAGAGGCTAAAAAAGGCAGATGGTGTCAGTTAAACAAGCTGGGATCGTAAGGCTGCTTCTTTTCTGAGTGAATATCAAGTACCCTGATTGTGGATTTTGGAGTCGTAAGGCAGTAGATTATTCAGGTTCACATTATTATGCCCTTCTTAAAGATGACTTTCTAACCTTCGTTCCTCAGCAGGAAGAAAGAGACTGTTGCCTGAAGGGATGCTAGATGAACTATATACACTTAAGAGGGCTTATTGTGCATATGGAATGAACACAATGTGCACCCCCTTTTTTTTTTTTTTTTTTTTTTTTTTTTTTTTTTTTTTCCCTAGGTGAATGGAAGAAACATTTCTGTTTTCAGCAAGAAACCAGGCAGAAAGTTTTCTGCTTGTGCAGAAAAGGTCATTTCCTTTATGGTGTATGGAGGTAAGAGAGAGTGGTTTCAGAGGCGATAGCTACCTAGTGTGAATCTGTAGCAGACATTGGCTCTAAACCATGTGTGGGGACTGATGTATGTCCCAGAAGATTTCCAAGAGCTAGTGGGCTGGACAGAGGTTGCCTTCATAAACCACTGGCTTTTGGGCTTGGCAGGCTAGCTGCTATGCAGAATTAGTTAGCTGAGAAGTCTTTCCCAGAAATAACTTATGAGCTTAAATAAGTGACTCTAAAATAATGGACAAACTAAGTTTTTGGGAAAATAGGAGTTATCTTCATGTTTCTTTGATGTGCTCATTACCTTAGGAGGTGTAGTAAAGAGGAAGCTGAAGGTGACAGAGCAGAAAGCAAGATGCAATCTGAAGTAGTTTGTTTTATCACTGAAACTACAGCATTTTCCCCGTACTGTTTTTTCAAACCTAAATATCCATTATATTTCATTAGTGCTTAGCTTATCTGTTCTGTTCTGTTTTGTTATTAGCAAGTGTGCTTATAGTAGTATAATTGCATGACAAAATGATATCAGAATGACATTGTTTCCTTGTCCAAGAACTTCAGAAGACTTCCAGCTGCTTTGGGATCATAGAATAGGGTTGCTAAGTGCACTTAGTCAGAGGCACAGATAAAAGCTCTGTTATCCATCATAGACTCATTTTTCAAACTGTGTTTTCTTCAATTGTAAGGATATGATGTGTGCAATTTTATATAATAGAAAACGTGTGTACAAATGACATTTTGTCTGTTTCTATAGTTGTTTGGGGACAACACTTTCCTGTTTCAGCTAAATGTTCCCAAATTCTTCCAATAGCTTCCTAAATTACCCTTATATTACTACTAGCAAAAATATCTCTATAGAAAACAAGGAAGAACACAATATTGAGAAATAAAATACAAAACATATGGGAAAAGTAACAGGAAAAATATTAATGACCTCTTTATCTATAAAATGAAAACTTTTTGGTGTACACCATATACACCACATTTTACCAGTGCCTCTGGGAAAATTGTCAATATACTAACTTAACCAATTAATGGGGCAAAGACTACTCCTACAACATAATTGTGATAGCAAAATTCCCATTTAACGAGACATGCAGAAGATGGGGAAATCCCAGAGAGTGAGATTTAGACGGAGTAACTGATAAATCAAGGGCCTGATTCCTCACTGTGTTGCTCTCATTTCACATTGGAGTACATCTGTCGAACTCAATGACTTCTACAAACATAAAACCCAGAGATAGATGTTGGTGAGTCAAGTGAGAAAGATGGATGCAATCAATATTTTTTTTTGTTAGTGGCTTTTTCTCAGTTAATTTAAAGTCTTTTCAGATTGTTTTTGTTCCTCAAGGAAGTAGTCATTTGGTACATGATTCTTCCCAGAACATGTGTGGCTTCTGCAAGCACATGTTGCAATAAAAGCAAAGCAGGGAGCCATGTATTAAATGCAGCAACCGTGTATTAAATATGCACACAACAATCAAGTTACCCTGCCTGGTAATGGACATGAAGATTAAGGAGAAGAAGCAAAATTAGTGCCTGACCCAAACCCTGCTGGAATTGGTGAGTCAGGGAGCACAGAGAGTCTCAATTCTTCTGCTGAGCCTCAGCTCTGCACCCTCTGTTATATACCAAGCAAAAGTTCTGGAGAAAAATGCTGCCAATCAACGCAGAAGGGTGATGGATTATCTTCATCTAAGAAAATTGCCATTTTAAATTTGTGGTCAGCATCAAATGAAAGGGACAGCCACAGTTTTAGAAAGAAAGGAAAATAGCCAACATAATGCATGGCCAAAAGATGCCCTGCAAGATTCAGTGCATTTTGCTACCAGCAGCTGACCTTGGCATAGATTTCTGGTGTCCTTTGAAATGTTCTGTGGTACCTGAGACACCTTTCCTGACCAGACGGACATGATACTGGAGAACCTCTGGGAGACCTGCATCCTCCGTGGCAGTGCTGCAGTCCTGGCAGGGTGCCTGAGGCATTTCCAGTGGCAGGGGGTGTGTGTGTTTGGAGGCACCCCTCTGCCTGAGCTCTGCCGGGGAGCCAGCCCTCCTGCGTAGCCCACAGATGGCAGTAACCCTGCTGCTTCAGATTTCAGACAGGCTGCTTCACCTCAGGAGGTTCCCATTGCTTTCACTTGAGCACGGAGTAGTCTGGAGTCCTAATTCAGGTAGCTGGAATATATGAAAGACTGCAATTCTCTACACTTAGGAGAGAATCTCACTTGTAAAATAACAGGATCAACTTAAAGGACAATTATTGAGGCGGATAATCTAGTAAAGACAATCTCATTAATCTATGTGGTTTTCCAACTCTGAATTAAGCCACTTATTCCAGATGAATCTAAATGGAAAACAGGGTATGGTTTATTGTAATTTTCTAGCTCTGTAGAGATGTGTGATTCAGTCAGCATATAAGGTATCAAGTATATTGCTAACTAAACATTTAAGTGAACCTTATTATGCGGTTAGAAACTCTCCGAGCAATTGTGTGACAAATGCCATAGGCAAATGTAAATATACTGTGGAAAAGAAAGCACCTCTAAATACTTGCCATGGAGGATGTTTTGAAGAGCAGATGAGAGGAACACCTAGCAGAGAGCACAGAGAAATAATTGATCCCACCGTGAACTAGGAAGATAAATTCAATAGCATCTTATAGACTTTCAGTTACTTGATTAATTCCCATGTGAGCCATATATATACCATGGCATTCACATTCCTACAACTTCTTTGTCCTATGGCTTCTACACAAACACTGTCACATTCACCTTTGTTTACTTCTTTCAGTGGCTTTCCTCCCCTTTTAAAGTGTCAGCCAGTAATTTCTATAGATAAAGAAACATTGATTAGATCGTGCTTTCAAGTAATTAAAGTTGTTAAAAAAAAAAAAAAAAGAGAGAGAGAGAGAGAGAGCAGAGTGCAAAATTAAGTCATATGCTCTGGATGGTTACTAATCTTTTATTTATGTTGGTGGGCCAGTGTGATGGATCATACGTTCAAAATACCTTGTAGTTTAAGACATGTAGGATGAAAATCCATGAAAAATCCAAGCTTCTTACATTCCCTCATAACTGCACTGTGCCGCAGCCCCTGTCTTTCTGCTGTTGAGACCTGCACAGAGTGTGAACTGCCTCTGGCTCCGATGTTAATTGCACTTGCACTAATTTAAATCCAAAATAGCTACTCTGAAGTCAGTTTAAAATGTTGTAGTTGAGAGCAGGATTAAAGCTTTAGGGCCATTTTTATAGGGAATTAGGTACCCAGTCTCTCAAAATTCAATTGTAATCAGATTAAAATTTGGCTCTAAGGAGTTTATTATCCAGTCTCTCAAATTCAATTGTAATCAGATTTAAATTTGGCTCTAGGGAGTTTATACTTCTGCCAGTTACTTCTTACAGTGACCTCAGTGGTGTTCAGTGGTAATTGGGTGCCTAGGTATTTCAAAGGTATAGCTCTCACTATCTCAGTAAAAGCCCAGTTTCTCTTCATACAGTTCTGGTGTGCTGATGTCAGTGTTTACAAAATACGTCTTGCCCCTCAGCTGGCATCAGAAATATATGCTGACTTTTGGTTGTGCTTCTTCAGTTTTGAAGTCCCCATCAATTCACAGAGTCGTGGTTCCCTCCTTTCTGACGCTAGACATGTACTAGCATGTTACTTTGAATATGCCTTTCCCTTTTTCAAGGACAGCTTAGGATCTTAGAGTTTTTCTTTAGGTGATATTTGGATGAACATAGTTTTCCATCACGTTGCCTATTTTTCTATCTAATGAAACTTGACTGTGTAGAAGTGTTCAATTAGTAGAGGCAGTGGAATTATTCACTGCAAATGAAGGTCAGCTTTCTCATCAATATTTCAGTGCAGAACTTACATCTAAAACAACTTTCATTATTTCCAAATATTCTCAGCAGTTTAGATTTGTTTATTTCAGTCAGTGGTATTTTTGGAATTCTTTCATTAGACCATAAATTACTTATTATTTTCATTGCACAGTGGTCACCTAGCATTATTTCTTGTCTCTAATTAGATTATTGCATTTTCTTTAAAGCAAGAATTAAATGAAGGCAGATGGGGTTGCATACAAATTAGCAAGCATCTGCAAAACTTTCTTGATAAAGTTCAACTTGGGCACAAAAGACATTCTTAAGAACCGCTTTCGTATTAAATAATCTTTTTATTTTTGTGCAGAATATTTGAAGCATCTGAAATGCTTCTTTGCACACAGAGATGTTGGTGCATGGTCTATTTTGGGTACTTTATTTGTTTCTTCACTTCTGATGGAGGTAACTGACTGTGGCTGCCAAGGGGTCTGGAGTGACTGCCCAGGGGACAAAAGCGATGGGGGGGAGGGGGGGAGCAGCAGATACCTCAGCTGACATGGGGGAACAGGGGACAGACTTCCCTGGTGAGTGGTGTTATAGTGCTAACCAGCGTGATTGTGATGGTGGAGGTCACCCAGACAGCTTCCACCTGATATTACAAGAAGTGTTCTGCTTTCTCTCTGCCTCAAACACATGGAAAGTCACCCAGAAATATATGCCCACTCCTAAAATACAGATGGGTCACACAAAGCTCTGGCTTCCTCTGCATGGTTTATTATTTGCTGACTGGTTCCATGTGTTTGGCAAAGCTATCTGTGGTCCTTTAAAAGCTGAAAAAGTTGGCTGTTGCCCTCGTGTAACCACATTTGTGTGCAAGGTGCCCCTTTGGCTCTACTACAGGAGGCTGACTTCCTTTAGAAATAGTCACTTTGATGCTGTTGGGATTTTTCTGTGTATTTAATGATGTGAGGTACGATAAGAGACTTTTTTAGTATTACTAAAAGAATAAATAAAAATATAAGAAAGAAGGAGGTGAAGAGTGAGACAAAACTTCTGAACCATCAAAATTACTTCAGTTAGCCTAAACTCTCAAAGTTTTAGAGGAACTCAGCTGCTGTGGGCAAAAAAATAGTTTTGAGTGAAGCAATTTCAATCATTTTAATTTATTGCCAATTAACATAAACCTCCATTCACTGATTCCAGTATTGAGAAAACAAGTAACGAAATAAATGAAAACTTATGAAAGACATCTTGACTTCCCACAGACAACTCTCTCACCTTTGATGGTCTCATATCCCCTTACAGACAGTGATGCTGGAAGGTGAATCAGCTGACCAGACACTAAGGGTCCGATTCAGCTGATTAAACTGATAGTCATCTAGCTGATTAAACTGATAGTCATCTAGCCCACTGGCACACAAGATATTCGGTTGATGTGGCACAGGACCCATGGGAGACATGCACCCTTCTGGGACACTAGGTGCTACACAATATACTACAGACCATCTAAAATAAGGCTGGATGTCTATACCAAATGAACTGAATAAATATTTAGATGGCTAGTTTAGGATGAACTGGTGGATGAACTGACTCATTCCGTAGGCTGTGGTACTTACTGTGACTTAATTGCCACTGGCTGTAACAGGAGCTTGCAAGACTAGGTCATATACAGGCAACTGATTGTGAATGCGGTTGTGAAATCCCACCCTCATTGTCTATACATGCCTGTATGGACACTGAATAGGAACTCTAACTGCTCATGTGCCTAGCTAAATTAAAAACTAATTAAAGATCAGTGTGACCTGTGGGCAGAAATCAGAAGAAGCTGAGTAGAATGAACCTGTGAAATGCAGCGCCTTGAAGAAGCAGGTACATGTGACTGAGGACTTTGTCAAAAGAGACAGGGGGTCTGTAGCCTAAGCTAATATAGAAGACAGTGCTGGTGGGCAGAACACCAAGAAACTGCTCCAGAAACTAATAGAAAGGCCTAAAACTGTAGGTTATGAAACTAGGCAGTGTGAAGATGATAGAAACATGTCCTACTTGTCATACAAATTGTAAAACAGACCTTGCAAAGTATACATTGCTGAGGAATAGTAGAAATGAAGAAGAATGTCATCACAAAGCACTGTAATAATGCAAGAAATACGACTTAAAATTTTGAAGAGAAAATATGGAAAAAATATTTAAGTCAAACTCAGTTCAGAGAAGGACAGCTGAAGAGTTTTTAGTAGAATCATGCTACAGGTCTCTGGCGAATACTTACACATAGAAATGAACAGCAATTTCTGTATTATTAGAAATACTGTCAGATATTTTAGTAATATAGTACAGTGCAACGGAATGACTACAGCTTCTTCAGTCTGGCCTTAGATTGCATGTGACTCATAATCCTATGTTGTTCCCAGATAATACTAATGTTATTATTACTGTAATGTTGCTCATGATTTCATTATGTTTAACAAGTCTCTGTAACTGGATAGGTTACAAAAATGTCTAAGTACCTTTCTAAATGAATTACTGATATTTCTAAAAGGCAAACTTTGATAAATTAAAGGAAGTAATTGCTGAAGTGGATTGGATTTGCATTGGACTGTTGGTTAGCCTAAGGAACTGAGCATTGGAGAAGCATAGAATTTCCTCAATCAAAATCTACAAAATCTATTTGGACCTTGAACCTCAGGTGATGGAAAGAAGCCTGTTAGGTAAGGTTTCCTAAAGAAAGTTACAAGGTACAAGAAAACAGCCTCCAGAAAATCAAAACTAAGAAACACTTTTCAAAAATGCTCTAATAAAATCTTTTTCTTATATTACATTCTCCTCCATTTTTTAATTTCTTTGTTACTGTTCTGCATGACTTTGATTAAAAAAAAAAGAAGAGAAGAATGAAGGGGGGACATTTCTGAGAAGTGTTCTTGAGAGATTTCTTCAGTCAAATTTTCCCTTTGTCATACTGCATATCAGAAAGTTATTGTGAATGAATGGAAGGTGAAACCTATAGAGGTGGAAGTTGAAAAATTCTTATTAGCACTTGCAGGCTGCTCTGTTTTTGGAGACATCACATTGTCTAGGAAGCCTGTAGGAGCAGATGCTCTCTCCTATTTTGTATTTGCCCGACACTTAGCAGTGAGGATGAACAGCTCCTCTTTGGGACATCTGGGAATAAAGCAATGTAAATGAGACTATTAACTCTGCCTCAAACAAATGCATCATCCCTTTAGTGGCTATTGGAGTCTGAAGTGTACTTCAAATGAAAAAAAAAAAAAAAAAAAAAAAAAAAAAAACTCCCAAAAAGCAAGAAACTGATTTTGCTTTAACAAAGCTCCATGGTGATTTGTTTCCTTTACCTAAAGGAAATCTCTAGGCTATATTGTTGTTCCTTATCTTATTATGTGCTTTCCCCACTAATTATTATTATTCCTTCTCAGGTTGGACTTTAATTATAAAATATCAATTACAATTTATGCATGTTTACTGGCTGGAATGGCTACCCGGTCCTACAATTATCTGGAGTACTACATGGAATCCAAGCTCAAAACTCTCTTTTGAAAAGGGAAAAATAATGTGAAAACATACCAATCCCCCTGACTGACCACAGGAGATAATTTCTTCATACCAAGTTTAATAATAAACTATGAAAATTGACTTCTGAATATCAATTAAGCTGTTTTACAAAGCATTTCTTCTGCTTTGCTATTTTTTTTTAATGGTTATTTTTATTGAAAATATGGGGAACTATTAAAAAGGGTAATTGCATAGCTTTCAGCATGAGAAAAAAGAGGAGATGGAAGATTTTTATTGCACAGGTTTGGGTATGTTCGATTTGGCTGTTTCAACTGCTTCATCAAATGCGGCTTTGGGGGCCAGCCTCTGCCTCTGGGCTACATCGTCCAGGAAATGTCCAGATCCCTATTCCAGGGATGAATGGCCAAAACAGCTCTGGGGCAAGTTAGGGTTTTGAGCAGCAGTCTGGCGTCATTATATAAAACCACAGGGGTATAGTACCACTGACTTCAGAGGAGATTTTTTGGCGTTTGCATTAACAAAGAATATCATCCTTACTGGCCAGCTTTTGCAGTGCTTGGGATAAGTGTTGCACATTAGCACTGCTGGCTGCAATGGGAGCACTCTTGCAGGAAAGCATTATTCAGCGTTAATAAGGGTGGCAGGAGCTATTCGTGAATTGAATGGGTGGAGGGTCAAAGTCCTCCATACTAACCCCAGAGTGATGCCTCCCCCTGCTGAACCTGTATTTTCTGCTACATCTGTGTTAAGTGCATTTAATTCAAACTAATTTACTAGCACTGCTTTTGATACAGTGTGTTTGGTACACAACTAGAAATCTGTCCTGGGTAGGAAAAACACACGGGCACTGTCAAGGCTGTCCTGGCTGGCAGACGGGTGGGGTTGGGTGGGGAAGTACTCCTCGGTGGATTTTCCTGTGGCCCTGGCTGGATGTACCTTCCTGTTCCCTGTTCTTTATCTCACACAATACATATTCATACACGCTTTTCTGCATCCTTTCTTTTGCAGTGTGATTGTGCCTTCAGTGGGAACTTTCTCTCATGATTTTCCTGCAGTTCCTGCCTTCCTACTTGGAAGGGCGCCTCCCTACCCAGCCCCTCTTTCTTCTCTCCTTAAACTTTTGCTGTTGCACCAGTGAAAGTCAAAGTCATGCTGGGGAAACCCAGAGTGACAAAGTGAGCTAAGATCTGCATCTATGCTAATGAAGCCTTTGATGTCATACCATGATCCTTTCAGTCCTTCATCTTCCTCTTTCCCCTTCCCCAGATTAATGTCTCATGACTTTTAGCAGATCCCCTGGAGCAACTTTTCTCAGGCTGCCTGTTTATCCCTGGAGGCAGGAGCCCAGCTGTGGCTCCTGGCTCCTCCTGTTGGGGCTGGGTCCTCCCCCTAGATCTTGAAACACCACCTGGGCTCCTGCTTCCTGCCTTGGGACTCACGTTTGTGCCTTAGGCACTTCTGACAGAGGTCCTTAGAGAGAAAAGGGAGGAAATATGGGACCTGCTGGATGATGAGGGAGAGCAGAGAATCAAGTGGAGATTTGGAAGAAGAAAATGAGAAGTGCAGAATGATCAGAAGGCATGGATACAGTTTTCATACCATACTATTCAACTTCTCCAACCCAAACTTCCACCCTGTCTGAGGGATGCTGAATAATACGAGTTTGTTAGTCAGCCTTTAGCAGCTGAAAACAGAGAGACCACTTGTAGGGCTTGTTCTGTAAAATATTGGTAGTGGGTGCTTCAACCAAGCATCAACTTCAATACACATATGAAAATATGAGTATATGAAAACATATGAAACACATATGAAACACATATGAAACACATATGAAACACATCTGAAACATATGAAACACATATGAAAATATGAGTATATAGCAAACTTGTTAAGTTGGAGCCACACAGGCTTGGCAGAGAGCACTGCTCGTGAGAGAGAGGTTGACTGGATATTGTCATTAACTGTGCAAGCACTTGGGCACTGCAAAGCTGATGGTCATGTTGCCTAGCAGACTGTTGGGATGACAGACGGGTTGCTAGCAAATGGCTATGTATGGATGGTGACACTTCACCAGGCAGTTAGATGCTAAGTATTTGTGGACAGGAGCCATCTTTTTCACTCTGTGTTTGCACATCGCCTAGCACAGCGAAATCTTGGGCTTTTGCTGCAGTTGGCAAAGTGCTGCTGTGCTACGAATGAGTAACAGAAAGCACAGCAGGAGGAGCTGGTTGTAGGGTTTCCTATTAACTGCATGGGTGTATTTAGATGGCAACTCTGCATCATGGATTGTACCACCGCTTCTTGGGTGTCTCTAGCACAAATGCCAATTAACCCTTTTCAATGCCTGTGCTCATCTTTAGGTGTCACGTTGTGATGGAGGCAGCAAGGCTCTGTTTGCTACCAGTCAGTCCAGTGCCAAGCCTGTGTGAGCAGTCCCAGGGCCTGGCATGCTGCTGCTGTGCCCAGATGAATGGGGCCACAACAAATATTTCCACAATGCAAAGCTCATAAATACTAAGCTATATGGAGCACACAGCTGGAATCTGGTACTGCTATTGCTGTGCCCAGCTCAAGTGACAGACGTGAGAAATCTCTGTGCCTTGGCAAGTAACTGGCATTCCTATGATTGTTTGCAACACGCTGTTGATGATGAATAAATGAGTGCGGGTGCAAACACGCTTCTGAGTTCGTGACTGGGCTGCACCCTTTGCAAACATGTTTCTGCCTGAACTGAGACACAGCAGTGACTGCAGCATCCCCCTCTTGTTCCTGTCTGTCACATTCACCAGCTCGGTGTTTATGGGTCATGGGAACAGCCGGGTGAGTTACTGTGCTCACTGGACTCAAGTTCTCCAATCCATGTATTGTTTTTTGCCATGACTAGTCACCCCACATCTTTGTCCAGAGACAATGGTGATTCCTAATAGTCTTCTGCCAGCATTTCTATCCTTGACATTTCTTTCCCTTTCTACTCCTTGTACTGCTTCTCTTTGTTCCAGTCAAACCTAATTTAGTCTGTTTGCCCTCATCTGCACAGACACCTCGGCAGCCACAGACCCCAGTGTCTGAGCATGACTGTGCTTTGCCTTCTATTTCTGGGAGTAGTATGATTGGTATCCAGATCCTTTGCTCCCCTGCAGTCTGACTTGTCTGACATCAGCTACTCTTTCAAACCACAGTCATAGAAATCACTGAGTCGTAAAAAATAGAGCTGGAAGGGCCTCCAGACATTCCTAGGCTATTCCTTCTTCCTTGAATAACCCTGTTGAAAACAGGCTTGCATCTCTTACCCTTTGCAGAGGCCTTATTATCCTCAGTAATCCCTCTGACCTCGCACATAAATGTGTCTACCTGTGATTTAGCTCATGTTTCCCACTGTCTTCATTGTTTGTGTGCCACTGCATTTTTGGGATTCACCATCTTCATTCTCATGATATTTACTCATCTAGGTTCTTCTGCTGAAGTGTGGCCAGCACTTTAGAAAAGCTGCAGGGTACCCGGAGGATCTGACCTCAGTCTTCCTGATACTCTTCTACAAACATCATCACAAAACTGAGTTTCAGGGTTCACTTCATTAGGTAAGAAAGCAATTAAGAACATGAAAGAAAGTAAGAAATTATGCAGAGGGTCAACACAAAGGTCCCTCTTACCTAGCACTCCTTCTATGATGGTGGCACTGGGAGGTACTAGTTTGGAAGACCATGTGAGACTGGCCACTTTCTGTGGTCTCTTCCCCTCTACTCCACCAGGAATCAGCCCATATAATCACAGTAGAAAAAAGTACTGGCGGTAAGGATATCCTACAGGCAAAACACTGGGATCTGGGTTTTATCTGTTTTATAGCAGATGAGAAGTGTTAATTTGTGACGACTTCCAAAGTAAGGATGAGAGTGACTTCCAACTAATCATACCTGCTCCACTGGGAACGCAGCTTGCTCTGGAAATGCATCATAGACTTTCCTCCAGGAATAGATGGAGCACTGCCTTAAAACTACTTAAGGTTTTTCTTTTCTATATGCCTATTCTGCTGCTGTGGTGATCATCAGCCTCTCTCTCATTTCCCTCCTAAATTTATGACCAGAAGTAGATGCTGACCTGTTCTTTTGCTATTTGGTCTTTACTTGCTGGTCTTTCCCAGCCCAGTACAGGGCACAGTCTTCCCCTTTTAGCTTTCACTTTGCTGGGCTAACCAAGGCAAGCTCTTGAAGCTTTTGTCTTTTTCTCTGGATGATGTGAATTACTCTTTTCTGCCCTTTTCTCCAGTGAAGACCTTTTTCTGGGGTAGGCAATACTATATTCTTGCCTGCAATGTTTTCCAAATTAAACTAATTTCAGTTGTGCCAGAATTTAAGGGCTGGATGAAGATGATGAACTCATTTCACATAGGCTGTATGAAGGAGACTCCAGAGAAACAGTTTTCAGTTGCTAATGGCTTTGGCTAGATTTGAATTATTAAGCTGTTTTTCTTTTATAAACAGCTTTGGCCCGAATTTTAGGTCACATCAAAGCGAGCAATTTAAGAGGCACAAATCCATGGTTAAAAAAAAAAAAAAAAAAAAAAAAAAAAAAAAAAAAGTACCAAACAACAGAAAACCCAGACAGTCTTGTGAGAATTCCTGCACCTTGGGTGGAAGTCTTGTGCAAACCACTGGGGCTTTTCTGTTCTGTTTTTCTTAAGCTGCAGCTGCATCCAGCTCTATGCTGAAAAACAACACGACCTACTCCCCAGGGCCTGTCCCTTCGCAAGCCTCACCCTCCCCACCACTTCTGGATCCAACAGGGGGCCACAGGGGGTGGACTCAGCTTTACATGGTCATAACCAAACTGTGGAAATCATT
Organism: Oxyura jamaicensis; assembly: GCF_011077185.1. Lineage (NCBI taxonomy): Eukaryota > Metazoa > Chordata > Aves > Anseriformes > Anatidae > Oxyura > Oxyura jamaicensis. The sequence continues at coordinate 41,559,255 of NC_048895.1, read as the reverse complement.
TGTTTTCCGTTTAAAGGATCTGAGTTAATCTTCATTAATACTGTAGCAAAAAAGCATGGAGGAAGATAGAAATCTAAGTTTGCACTTCAGGGGGAAGCGTGTTCTCAATGCAAGGTCTTGTGTGCAGAGAACAGAAGAGGCAGTGAAGATCCTGAGGATTTTTTGATTATTTTTTCTGCATTGCAGAGTTTGGAGTTACATTTTTATGCACTGTGAAAACCCCAATTCAAGAAAGCTATGAGGGGATGACTGCAGAAGGAGGGGAAAAAAGAAAAATAAAATTAAGAAGAAAAAACAACAATAGAGGCAGTATTTTCTGAGGGAGAAGTACCTCTGAAAAATGTTCTACACAAAGATCAGAAAGCACAGTCCTTGTAAAATGAAGCTCTATTGTTTCCAATAGGCTGATAAAGTTTACATGAAGGTGAACAGCTTCACAAAAGCACGCCAGAGCTAGCCTTTCAGTGTGTGATAATACAAGATGAAGACAAAGAACAGGTAATTATTAATTTTTTTTAACATAGAGTACGTGTTCCAGAAAGATATCTGTTGACACTTTGTTAAACCTCTGTTTCTAAAGGAGAAAGAAAGTTCATCCCCCTTTCACTGGTCAAAAAGACTTACTGCTGCCTCCAAAATCACAATACCTAATGTTTTTGTTTTGTTTTGTTTTTGTATGGAGACATGAATGCGGTGTAGGTAGCAGGGTTATGCTAAGAAAATCTTTTTGTCAACTCTTATCATGCCTTCTCTCTCTTCTGCATCACTATTATGATGCACCTCAGACAACAGAGCCATGACTTAATCTTTGAGTCTTTTCTTGAACAGCAGTCGTTAGTTTCATTTTATGTAAACCCACTCGCCTGAGAGCTTTCCAAGACCAATATAATCAGTCACCTGGGTATAACATTTTAAAATTAAGGCACACCTGCATTTGCTGATTTCATCTGAAGAACATTGACTGGTTATTAACACTCCACCCACCTCCATTTTGAGCAAATTTATTCCCATCCTCATTTTCTTGTGCTGTTCATCCAAGTTTTAGAATATTGGGTTGCTCTTTGTTCCTTTGAGTAAGACAACTTGGTCAGTTTTCAAAACTTATAATGAAAACTAAGAATCCTCCAAAAAGTGTAGGCTCAGAGTGTTTTTAATACCCAGTCTAGAAGAATTAACCAGGAGTTTGAAGTGGTGTCTCTGCAGACCTACCATTGACTGTCCATAATGTGGGAGCAACTCAGGGTGAGCAGAAACACAAGTTCTTTACCCCTAGGAACCTAGTGGCTTCCTTGGGAGCCCTGGTTACACGCTCATGCATAGAAGTAGACATTGATACAAATGTGGATATAGATATATAGAGAGAGATATATGTATAGGTACATGCGGATGTGTATATCTTCTATCTATATATAGAGAGAACAAGGGAGATTTTGGTGCAGGGAAAGGAAAGTAAACCTCACCCCTTCAAAAGACTGGTGTCCTCCAAAAGCCCCACTAATAAAGACCCCTCTGGGTCTTGTACCCCTGATTCTGGACTCTTCATATCTGAGGAGATCAAAAAAACCCTGATATTTGATTTCTTTTAAAGTAGGTAATTATCAGATTAATGACTATATAAGGGATACGGTATTGCTTCTTAATAGTAATGGTGTGGCAATTCTAATTACTTCTGTAAATGTTACAGCACTTGCTATTTTTGAACAGGACAATTAGCTTAATTACGCATGGTTTCCAAAGCGGCTGAGCACTCGTCTGGCTCTAAATGTGCACAAAGGTTAAAATGTCTCAGCTGTTCCCTCCAAGCGGGAACACCATACCCCACTGGGGCCAGTGGAGCCCCAATGAGCTCATCAGCTGCTCCACCCAAAAAACTGGCTGCAAAGCCCTAAAGCCGCACACTGCTTCCAAGCTCTCTGCGTATAACGTGGAGAGGAAATGCTGTGTGGGAGCGGGTGAGATCAGTCCAGGGGCAGACTGTCTCCCTGTGGTGGTGACGATGGATTAAAGTGCTCCTAGGAACACAGTGGAAGAGCAATGCCTCACAGGGATGGAAGGGACGCCCTTTTGCACAAGCGCAGGGAGAAAAAAAATCAAAATGATTCTGTTTTCTGAAGGGGGAACACATTTGTCCCCAGGAACAGGCAGGGATTGGCCATTGTGACTTACACTTTTTTAAGGCAGTGGTAGCCCTACTGAAGTTGAAGAAGGGTAATTCTTGTCTGAATCATCGAACAAGATTCAATGCCACTCTGGTTTCATTTCCTAAAGGGAGAGATGTAATGATCTGAGATGGTAGTAAGATGTGGAGCTAGATGATGGCTTCAGGAGCCAGGCTGGTCTGCTATGTCGAGCACAAAACAAGCTTCCCCCCCCCCCAACCAAAAAAAAAAAAGAAAAAAAAAAAAAGAGAGAGAGAGAGAGAGAGAAGAGTATTTCTCAATTACTCCCTGCTGCTCACATTTAGCAGTCATTGCCCATAACTTTGCAGCTTGCAGATCTTAATCCAACATTTTAATTCCCTTCCTCCGTGGCAGTGAGTGTGGGTATGTTTTTTTGGTTGTTGTTGTTTTTTTTTTGTCTGTTTGTTTTTGAGAATCCATAGTTTATTTTGCCAGATCTGTGACAAATGTGGAACAAATGACAGAGTACTGAAATTGTGTAATTAGTCCTGAGGACTGCAATCACCTCTGACTCCTGTTTATAAATCACTTATACCCTACTGTCTCATGCTGGGAGAGAGTGGAGTTTGTTCATTGACCTTATGTGGTGTTTCTGCAGTTGCTTAGCCTCAGTGATTTCTCTGAAGGCTGCAAGGGACTTGCTGGAAAATAAATATCCAACTGCTGTAGACACAGTTAAAGAGGTTGGAGTGCAGGTGTAAAGGCCTGCACATCTTGCATTCAGTGTGAATGAGTTTTGCTCAGGGATGCCTGCACACTTTCCCACAAACCTTCATTAAAGGAGTAACTTGCAGGGGTATATCTTATCAGAAGATCTCAGGAAGAAACTGGGTGTGGATATTCATTCATACCAGTGGCAACCACAATAATGAAGTAATCAAACATGACATACAGTCTGCAACAAAGCCTGCTCACAGGTGCAGTGAGCATAGAGGGTGTGTTGCAGCCACCCAGGGCTCTGCTGTGCAAAGCTGTCACTTCACAGCATGTCACCCCAAGGAAAGCAGTCTGCAGAAATAGCCCAGTTATTTCACAGTAGTGCACTTGCAGGTCCTGTGGGTGGGTTTCCACCTGAAGATCCTGCCCCTGCTTCTGTTATCAACGCTCTGCTTCCTATTAGCATCATGAAATGAGTCCTCCTGTGTCATGCACATCCCTTCCCCTGTTCTGCACTGAGACACCAGAGCTTGGAGCAGAGCTTTGTACTTGCTTTGCATCTGATTGCTCCTGTTAGCAAACTGCTGCAAGAGAAATCCATTATGAGCCTTTTTATAACAAGACCACATTCCTACCTTCTATAATGTTAATACATCAGAGAAGATTACTTGTAATATTTTTCACTTCTGTAACACATTCTATCTGGGGAATCTCAGAACATTTTGCAAACATTAATTAATTAGACTTGCAGCACCACTATTTACTAGCTAACCCTTTGCCTTGTTTTTAAATAACATTATTTTCTCACTGCTCTAGATGCTCTGTCTCCCACATCCAGAACAACCTGTGTCAGGACACGTGCAGCAGATGGGCATGTCATTAAAATGCCCACGTTTTCCAAATTTCATGCCTGCACTGTGGAACCAGATGACGCACTTTAGAAACACAAGCTAGTCCTAGAACTGAGATGTTTGGAAAATCAGGGTGCTATATGTGTTATAACAGCTGCCTGAAAAACCAAGAAGTGAATGAGTTGGTGGTTAAATTCAAAAATTCAAATGGGGATTGTGCTGGATGGAAAGATCTTTTGATATGTGGAATTTATAAACCTTTTTTATTTTTATTTTTTCAATGGGCTTGTGTTCTTGTGTTACTTAAATTCAAACTCTTTTTTTTTTTTTTTTTTTTTTTTTTTGCTTCAGTTGCTTGCCAATATTGGCAATTTTAAATGGTCTTCAGCAAGGAATACAATTTGAAAAGTTGTAATCAGTGCTGTCTGTTAGTGGTTTCTCTATAGGCTTCTTGTTTTTTCAGCCAGCTCCATTCCTCTAGTTTGTATCTGCAGACCCTCTCTTTACACAATTCTTATATAGGCATTGTGATTTCTATGACACAGTTGCAAAGAACAGTCTGGTTTCTTTTATTTTTCAGTATGTTTCTTTATAAGTCTTCACCCTCCAAATTCAACCCCAAACTATCTTCTCAAAAAAGATGTGAAGACTGACAGAAATTATTTTTATTTTACATTATTACATTTAGTTCTTGACAGCTCGAACTTTAAAGTGATAGCTTACAGGCAGTTCCTGTTTTGGTCCTGGTTTTTATTTTCTTCCTAATTCCTTTTGTGTATTTCTGCATTTTTGTGCTGAATCAATACAATGCCAGAAAATCTGAAAATAAAAATAATAATAAAGAAATATCTATGGAACAATAAATAAATCTGGCACATATGAGCTGATACTTGGCTTTAAAAAACAAAAAAGGCAACAACAAAGAGCATCTGATGCAGAGGGAGAAAAACATTTTTGTTGAAGCCATTTCATGCTGTTTCTATTTAGCTTAACTTGCCTTTATCTAGACTTTGCTGATGTCCCATTCCAGACAATTTGTATGTGTGAAAAAATGGTAGTTTGTCTTTCCCCCAGTGTTTCCCAGGAAAATATCAATTCTCCTCCCCTCTTCAGTACCACTCATGACCCACTGTTTCTGAACAGCAAGTATTGCTGAAATTGATTTGCTTTAAATGAGAAAGTCTTGCTATAGGAGAAACTGACATGCCACAGAAGGGCCACAAAGTTGAACTGCATTGAAATTCTGATTACTTTACCTTTTTTACATCCTTAACAATGGTTGGAGCAGTAGCAAGAGAGTCGGTCCTCTTACCCATGCTCAGCAATACAATATCCCACAACAGCAGTAGGGTAATAGAAGTGCTGTGATGAATTGATGGGTTCATTAGTCTACAATCAATGGATAAGACTTCATAATAGAATAGACCTCACAGGAGCCAAATACCAGCGCTTTAATTGCAGCAGGTGCTCAGTGCCAGATCTTGTATTAAAAAGAAAAATTAAATGTTTCACTGGAAAAAAAAAAAATCCCTAGAATCAAGTAGACTGCAAGAACAAAGACCAAGTTGCCAAGAGAGAAAATAAAGAAAAGGGAACACACTACCATGCTCATTTCCAGTTTTGCAATCTGGAGCTAGACGCCTGAAAGCTGAGTTTCTGCTGTCTGTTATTTGGCCTTGTTTATGATTGTAAAGAGGATCATTTTCATTTTGGGTACAAATTCTGTTCTGTTACTCAGTTTTGCCTCTGCTGAGGTAAATGGTGGTATAGTTTGAGCCCAATGGACAAACCTAGCCCTGATTTTAAGTAACACACTTAACACTCAGTTCAACAGAGGTTATGTAGTTTATACAAGAGTTGATTATCTCCTACTGCGCAGAGTCAAGTTCCCAATGGAATATAGAGTAAAACCTTATTTAGAAAAGTTAAAGGAAGCAGGCTATCTGCTAGTGTCATTGGAAACATCCCTTGCAAATATAAAAGTGTCTGAGTACAGTGCCTTAAATACAAATGCAAGAGAGGATATTTATATATCTAAGAGCAAACCTGTTAAAAAACAAAACCAAACAACAACAACAACAAAAAATGAACAGAAAAAGCTATGTTAAATATTCATATTTGTTAGGGTATCTACATACATATGTGTGTTTGTGCTTGTCTACATATATATGTAAGCAGACCAGCATGTTTATATAGAGAGAGATACATGAGTATATATTTATATATGAGTAATATTACACTGTATATGTATGGGTTTTCTTAAGTGTATTTGTATATATCCATATATAACCACGCACACACGATGCATGAGGCTATGATATTTATGAAGATGCCTGTTCCTGTGGTCGTGATAATCTCTGTAGTGGAACTGCACACAGATGATATTTTGTGAAATTTGAATTTTTAGTATTTCAAACTTCAGAGACCAGCATCTGTTCAATTTACCATTAGCTGGCAACTTACCATAAAAAAGTGGAAATGAGCTGCTTATGACAGATATCTGTCTCCTCATGTGACATGTCTCAATTTCATGCTCTTGCACCTCTTAGGTCTGCCAGTTGTCCATGTTTTCTAGTCATCTATGGGCACTTGTACTCTGTTTAGGGATGTGCTGTTTGGTTCGCTTATCAAGGAGACTCCAGCTCATGAACGTCTGCAGTAACCATGAGCAGAACAGGCATCCTGGATGTAGGCAAGACTGTGAGCTTCCTGGTGAAAGTCTGGCTTTGTATACCCCTGCCTAACCTGGTTTTGTGGCCTTTACTAGCATTAGTAGATCTTTTCATCTTTGGCTTCATATGACCAAAGTACTAGAGAGCTGGAGCTGGACTTTTTTACTGCTGTGGGAAGAAAAAAGGAGAACTAAGGTAATGATGATCCAGGCAGTGAGGACTTAACCTTTTCTCTGCTGCAGGCTGTCCTTTTTGTCTTCAGAGAGTCACTGACTCCAGCATTTTCAAAACGTGGCTACTGGTTCCTGGTTCCAAATGTAGGACAGCTAATTTCTGTACTGGGTTTCGACACCTATCTTTGGCAGCTTGGTCTGAATATTTTATCCTTTAACACACAGTGCTGCCTGTAATGTTAAGAAGGCTTCTGATAGACCTTCAGAAACAAGAAATGGTTTTGGTAAGAGATGCTCTTAGTGCACAGAGAAACTGCTATCAGCTACTATGGTATTATTTTATATGCACCGTGCATACACCGAATATTATCACTGCAAATTCCATTTTAGTGAGACTGCTGTGGGTGATTGTTCTTTTGTGCAAAGTGTCCTGGGAGAGCACAGCTATAGCTCACTATTGTCTCTTTCTTCCGTTGTCACTGGAGTTCATTTGGTACTTTCTTGAGCTGATAACTCTGTACGACCATCAGTCTAATACAGATAGGACAGAGAGAAAAAAAGACTTGGGATCAGCTCTACTTTTTGTAGCATCCTACTGCATTTTATCAGTTCATTGTTAACAAAAGCTGGAGGCAAGGCCTTATGATGTGCTGTTGTTAGGAAGCACAAATCTGGATGTGTGAGGGAGAATATCATAAAAAAGAAATAAAAATAGGGGAAATAAAGTGAAGGTTTTATTTCCTATGAATCTTCTGAAAGGCAATGGGTTGTTATTGAGCAGCCTAATGAGAATGAATAAAATATGTATAGTCATATAAATAAAGAGATTAACTGCAAGATGTAGTAACAGAGACTGGGGGCCTGAAACAGAGTAGAAAGTAGAGTCTGTTCAACTGTGTAAGAATATGCTCTTACATGACTTGCTTTCTGCATGGCTGGCAGAAATTCTTTTCAAGCACCTAACATAACCAGAAAAGCCTCTGACAGTGGATGGACAGGTGCAACAATGTGTGTAACAAGAATTTGCAGTACTGTGTTTGAGGAGCTCATGGGCTACCCAGCACTCAGGAATAAAAATGAAGGGAAAGGAGAACCTGGCTACTGACAGCTAGAATAAGAAATTGGGAAAATCTTGATCTTTATTTTTTTGAGGACAGAAGTGGCAAAATTTTCATTAGAACCCTACAAAATAAATTCTATGTTACCAGTAGGACAGTGCGTTAGTACTCTCCAGGTAGATGATAATAGGAGAATGAGCCCTGGAGACAAAAGAAAAGCTTCCTACAGGAAATTAAACCTAAGCTTTGCAAATAAGAACAATAGCCTACAATCCAGGTAAAACTACAGACACAAATGAATGAATGCAAAATGAACATTAGCAGAGCCTGAAGCAGCGACACCAAAATACAAAAGAGAGGAGAGTGGCTTCACAGCACCTACTGAAACGAATTTATGACAATATGCATACTAATGAACCTGAAACGCCACTTAGTTTTTGCATCCATTATTCATTGTTCAGCTTTATAGGAAATGCAAGGGTACAATGGAATGATTATGGGAGCATCGCTGGGAGTGGGATGATAACAGGGAGGACGCAGGAGCAGCATCTGTTCCTTCACCCCAGCCCCCTTGCATGAAAATTACCTTAGCATTACAACTGGGAAATATTGCAAGAAGAGAAGCCAGTTGAAAGGTACAAAATCTCTTGGAGCTTTTTTTTTTTTTTTTTCCTTTTCCTCTTGAAGTCTGTGGGACTGCTGTCCCTGAAGGAGACCTAAAAGTCCCGGAAATGAAAAGAAACACCCTACAAGGGCCTGTGCTCTCTCTTGGTTTCTGGGCATGTCTTCTGGGGCTGATATATTCTTCTGAGAGCAGAAACTGTCTGCTGATGATTAAAAGGCCTTATGTAGAAGAAACAATATAAATAATGAGAGGAGCCACTGCAGACACACAAATCTGTGGAAGATCCTGGGAGCAAGAATGGAGGAAGGAACTTAGAGAGAAAAAATGGAGGCAGCAGTGACAGCTTGGGTGGGTATCCCAAGCAATTCTTGGGTCCCGTGCCTATGTGGCTGTGCAAGCAAAGACTTTCCTGAAGAAAATTTCCCAGCCACCTGCAGCAATGCAGGAAATGCCAAACCTGACCTGCTGTTGAGTTTACATCATAAGCCAAGGCAGACAGTTAATACATCCTTTCTAATGAACAGGGACTTTTTAGCCCTGTGCAAATTTGATGAAGAATTTTAACGTATATAAAATATATTTCAAAGTTTCTAATGTTTCTCCTAAGCTATGCACCCCTCACACTTCATTTTCTGCGTATCCAGGGCCACAACAAAAGTACAGGGGCTGATAGAGACCTGTTAAGATAACAGAGATACTTTTTCCTTACTCCACCAACTTTAAACGTGCCCCTCGAGCAGACTGCAGCAGCTTTGTTTTACTGCAAGCTGGAACATGACTAATGGTATGATGTTTAATATACCGAGATCTTATTTTGCGTAAATTAATGGAAACCTTCCACAAAGGATGGGGCAGAGACTTCTTCAGATGCAAGGGCCACAAGTTTCTAGGCACTGTATTCATGTTTCCAAATAAGCATACAGAATATACTGCACATTTACAACTTTTTGATGAAGAATCTATGGCTAAATTACCAAATTTGATAGGGAAAATATCTTCTTTGCCTATCAAATTACAGAGAAAAGGGATAGGGCAAAGAGGTTCATTGAAGCTGCAGGAGCGTTTCCTCTTCTGCATTTTGTATATGGTACAAGGTGAGAAAGCATAATTTTGGGAGCTACAGCTTCTGCACACATACTCAGAGGGTGCATGGAGATTATAACATCCATTGGTGAAGGCATCATAATCAATAACTTACTGGAACTTTGTGGCTGAGGGTATTGGGCAACCAGATGTTATATTCACTAGAGTTCAAAGCTGAGCTGAGATCTCTGGAAAAGTTTAAAATTTTCATGGGATGGAATATTTTTTTTCACACACCTGGATTATACTACAGTGGCTTGCATTTTTGTGTTGTTATTTCTCCAGAAGAACTGATTTTACACCTGGTTTTTATACTGTAAATTCTTGCTGAAAAGAAATTAAGGTAATTTTTTTTACAATTTCATGTTTTAGAAAGTCATGGGGTGATGGATGGGGAGGGTGTGTTTGCTGGTTTTTTGCCCCAAATCCCCAAAATCTTGAACAATAAAAAGATTAAAAACAGTTAAAACTGAAAAGTAATGTGAAAATTGTGTTGTCCAACAGCTATATATCATCAAAGGCTTCTGTGAACAAGTTTAGAGCAGTTGAACTGAATTTAACTGAGCTGTACTGAGCCATTTTCATGCCTGCAAAATTATAGCTTCAGTCACTTGTGATTAGTGAATTCCTGTTTTGTCTGGTTTTCTCAGTAATAGGAAAAAATAAAGCAGGTTTATTGTTTAAATGTTAATGTTATAATGTTATAATGCTATAAATGTTTTTATGTTAAAAAAAAAAAGGTATTATTTGCTTGAATACATAGTCTATCTGTGTGATAGTATTATTTCTCTCGTAATGTCTGTGTATCTATTTGAAATAAAAGCCTAACTTAAACTCCTGGTGTCCCAAATACAGTACCTTAGGAAAAAAAGAAAAAACAAAACAAAAAGGACAAAAAAAAACACAGAAGATTCATCCTTAGGGGTTTACTTTGTCAATAGAAATCCCTCAGTGAAACCTAGATTCATAGTATGCAGATGTGTTGTTCATTATCTCTTTATGTATACAATGAATAAATCATAAAGTCCAAATAAAAGTATAAATATTTATATTCATGTACACATGCAGATGAGGTTGCAGTAAGGCGGTATTATCTGCCCTGCCTTGTGCTATTTTTATTATTATTAAATGCACAGGCACTGAGGAACTATGTATTTTCCTTTCCATCCCATTGCTACATTATGTTCAGATCTCCTGACACCTGCAACTTACAGATTTTGCATTTGTGTTGGTGGGGGAGGAACAAACAGAAAAAGATAACTCAGCTACTTTGTCGATGGAATCAAATCAGACCTTGATGGATGAGGTTGCAAAATATTTTTTCAGAAATCCCATCAACTTGAATTATAGTTATGCTCAGAAAATGCCCAGGCTCCGCCATCTCCCAGTGGGCAGCGGATACTCCCTGGGGAGACAGGTGCTGCAACAAAGCCCCAGTTCTTCAACAGGCAGACCTTGGGCCATGGCATCTCCCTCCTCCACTCCCACAGTGGCGGTATTAGCTCACACATGTTGGGGCTTTGGTTGTAAGTGGGTGTGCCAGATCCTATGGTGATAACAAATGGTAACCCCAACTAGGTCCAGATTGACTGGAGAACACAGTTGCCAGCCAAGAACAGCACGACATACAGATTTCTGCATCACGCAAGGTGGTCAGAGATGACTGAGGTGGTCGAGTTTGTTTTTGATATTGCCTCACTTGTTTTACCTGGAAACAAAAGCTGTAAGCGCTCCATCCCCACTTTGCTGTTCATGCCTATAAATCTTGTTGATTGGAAATAAAAGTAGGCTGCTACCAATAACAGAAACTTCTAAAAGGAGACAGTTGATTACTGCGAGTGATGATTATAAAACGATCAGGATTCCTTTAAGGAGGTGTGTAGCTCCATCATGCCTAGTGATGGATAACAGAACAGCCTGCCACTGAAATGAAATTCCCATTATGCAGCAGGCCACAGTGTGACTGAGAGCAAACATTAAGAAGGTTGCTCTGTCAAGTTCAAGCTGTTATTCTGGCTTTCTTGAAGCAGAAATCAAAATATTCTGATGGATGATGGTTTAGGAAACTCCTTGAGCACAAACTTGTAAGAAAATATTCTGGACAATTTATGGTTTGTGGTTAAAATATTACACACTGCCCATGATTTAATTCCTCCTCCATATTCATGTGCAGAACTTGAAAGATGATGATGTCTGCTCATCTGCTTCAATAACTGCATCTTCACATCTTGCTTGTTTCTAGGACTGTGAATACATAGAGAAAGAAAAAGACATGCTGTTCCATTTATAACCAGCATTTCCTTTGCTTCCATCCGAAATAGTTCACAGTTCCATGATGGAGCCTGGAGCAAGAGTAAAGGTGGAGGGTGTTGTGATGGAAAATGACAGGCTTCTCTGAGGGTCTGGTGGTCTCCTCTTGGCACAGCTACCCAGGCTGCTGCTTACCTCTAATGGAGACCCCATCCTGGGGTCTCCAAGATAATTGGGTAACCTTGCAGTGATATTAAGGACTATTGTTGAACAGGAGCCAGTTATAAATATTGTTCTAACAAAACTGGTTTTAACCTCAATTGCAGGAAGATGCACTGGGCTGGAGGAGCAGGGTGTGCATCCCTGTCTTTGTCCCAGAGCTGTAGGAAGACTTTCAGACATCCTTTTCCCTGAAACTTGAAAAAACTTGGGCCCATATTAGATGGGGCACGAGCATGTGCAGCAGGACCCACTGCATGGTGGTTAGATGTGCTGTACTGTGCATTCACCATGGTTTCTTTGAATGAGTACTATACCCACCTGGATATTTTCAGGGCCATGTGAGGAGTTAAATAATGCAAGCCAGCTGATTTGGAAGCCTTTGGAGGACTACTGCTTGGCAAAAACAAGTACTAAATACACACTTAGTAGAGTGGAATAATTTAAGACTTCTCAGTTTTTACTCTTATTGCACTATTTCTACCATTTTGTTAAGTCCTTTTGAGGTAAGCTTCAGGGTGAAGTCTTGGGCAAGCTTTCAGTGTGTGACTGAGGAGCTGGCCGGGAGAAAGATTGTTTTACACACTTACAGCTCTGGTTTTAAGCTTCTGTTTCACATTAACTAAGCTTCTGATGGCCATATACGAAATACCTCACTGTTTAAAGATATTAAACACATTGTTACCATCAAGAATAAAATGGATGTATTTTAGGAAGACTGTGTTAAACATATTGCCTGTTCATCCTTCCATACCATTTGCTGCATGCTGGATGATGACATGCTTATATCTTAAAAATACCATAAGCTTGGACGAGACATATGAAATATTCTGAAGTAGAAACAGAATAGGGAGGAAAAAAGGGATTATCTCAGAAGTACATTTTTGCACACAGGTCTACCGTTATATAGTATCAAATGAAGCTAATCCTTCATTTCATATTTATTGACTTGGCTTCATTTCTTAGGGCTATATTCTTCCATCAGATTTGCAGGGTGGATCTTAGATAAGTTAGAGAAATGAAGGATGTACTCAGGCTGCAAAGTTCACCTGCTGCATGTTCCTAGACTGCAGATAATAATTTCTTCTGAGTGCTTTTTCATCACTGCTGTGGGGTGGATGGATCTCTGACAGGAGCTACAGTTTTACAGAAACAGGGTATTTTTAGTTCAACACCAGTTGAAATTCGGGCTCTTTCAAGTGCAAAATGCCTGAGGTGAAATAATAGCCGTGCAACATTCTTCTCCTCAGATGTGGTGCCAGGAGCCACATCAATGGTATGCTGGACTGTGCTGCATGGCTGCTGCCTCCCTGAAGTCACAGCCGCAGCCATGCCACCCACCTTCGCTGGACCCTCGTGGAGGGCATCCTTCCAGACCCCCAGACCCCTGGCTGCTGCTGCCCAGGACACCCAGGAAGGCTGGGGCAGCTGCTTTTCCTCACATCTCCTCCTCCTTGAAACCACAGTCTGATGCTGCCTAATGACACCTACCTCTGAAGGACATTGGTTTGGACACTGATAGCACTAGCAAAGGCCCGTGGACTCCCTCTGGTCACATTTTTATCAAAGAAACTAATTTAGGAGGGATTTTGCCTTTGAAACAGAGTTCAGTTTAGAGAAGGTAAGCCAAACCAGCTCAGGCTGCCCTCGAGCCATGCCAGTCTGGGGCAGAGGAGAAAGTTTCTTCCCTCCCACAGGTTCAGACTGAAAACTGTGGGCAATAAATTGGCAATGGTTGGTGCTAGATGTTTCAGGCTTGATTGGATTTAGTTTTGCTTGTAGATTTCATAGATGGCAAAAAGCTAATTCTGAAGAGAGTGGAATTCAGCATCTTTAAAGCTGCAGTTGTTCAGACCAGGTGCTTGATAGAAGCACGTCGGAGCATCTCTATGACTTTGTGGCAACATTTTAATACATGGACTTTGTAAAAAGTCCTGGAGGTAAACATACCCCTTTCCGTAGATAAAATCTGTAGGTTCCACATCTTGAATAACTTTGAATCAAGGCATATGTATGCCTTTGATGACAACCCAGCATAAAAGGCATGCAAAGTTAGTAAAACATGACGTGACTGAAGAATTGCTGCTACAACTGGGAGTACTTACTTGGAAAAATTGCAAGTTTCGTTCCAGAAAAGCAGCAGGCTGCGGCTGTCTCCGGGGATCTGGTGGAGATGAGCCTTCCTGCAGGATGTGTGGGCTGGCAGTCTTCTCCCTTTCTACTACTCACGGCAAGCTCCTGAATGGCAGCAGTGTGATAGCAACCTCAGGAGGCTCCCCTGCCTTCCTGGTCCCCTCTCACAAACTTCCGAGTGACAGGGGGTGGTTTGACACAGGGGTCAGGAGCAGTATTACAGACAATAGTATAATCAGCAGCAGGTAAACATCCCCATCCTACTTGCACAGCTGTTTGATGGGACTCTCAGCCCAGCTCTGGCAACACAAGGCTTGTAGCTATCAGATATATCTGTTTTCTCTGCTTTGTTCTGCTTTGGTTCACATCATGGAGGAGGCTCTGAGCACACAGCCTGGAATCTTTGGGGATGAAATGAAACCATAAGACGTGTCCCAGTTGCTAAAGAGAGTTAATCCCTGCTGCAGAGTGGACATTGGCTTCTTAATGCTGATCCAGACACTCCCAGGTTCTTTTCTTTTTGCCCAAAAAGACATGCCAGAGCTGGCCTAAACACAAGAGGTATCACCCCCTGTGATCAGCCCGGTTCTACAGCTGAACCCACATTCTGATGAAAATGGTGGAAGAGACACTGTAATCCAGAAGGACAGCATGGCAGCACGGGGAACAGAGCCCATGTAGCCTTCATCCAGCACTGACCATTCCTCCATCACCTTCCCTGTAGTGTAACAGAGGAAAGAGAAGGAAAGAGAAATACGGTGAAAAAAATAGTCATCCAAATGCTGTCATGAATGTCTCAGCCTGTTGTCAGAAAGAAAAACTTTAGACAGGTCAGTAGAGGCTGACAAACATTGGTAGAAGGCTGTTTGCTCTTACAGAAGTATGTGAGGAAAAAAAAAATCTGCATTTTCCTTGTCCCCAAAGGCACTATCTTTCACTACAGCTGTGTGGCAGGTTTGCAGATTTCATCAGTGGAATGGCTGGTCCGCAGTTAATTAGCTGTGTCCTTACTAATAGGCATAAAAGTCAAATAAAAGGAAGAAAGAGCAAGCGTTTGCACACATTTCAAGAAGTCTCTGTGGCTCTGAAATACGAATAGGTCGACAGCAGAGCTTGAGGAGTGTGCACATCTGCATGTGTGGTTTCTAGGCAGGCAGAACTTAACACTGCATCTGTCTCTGTAAGAAGTGCAAGACACAAACATATTTTATGGAAGAACCATTTTTGAACCCTTCACAATAAACAGCAGCTTTAATGCGATGCTTTTCTACACAAGGATATTACTCTAGGAAATGCCATTTGTGTTGATTTTCAAGCAACACAACCATACAGATTAACAATTATAAATAAACTCCCTGCTCAGAATGAACAAACAGTGCACCGATAACCCCCTTCAGATGGTATCTGCGTGCGGTGCTGCTCAGAGTCAGAGGATAGAAGGAACACAGAATATGCACCTCAGCTGCTTTTCGCCCACCTCTTCCTCACCAAACTTCTGGAGGAAATTATGCAGGCTGTTCTTTTTGTGGTACCTGATAGAGGTCCATGGGAAGAGAGGAGCCATAGTAGTGACAGATTTCCACTCAGCCTCATACATCACTGTCTCTGGTTATTCTTAGTGATGCTTGGAAAGCAGGCAGAACAATCTGTGAAACTAGCCAGTGATGCTGACAGCATCTTACCACAATTATGATGATGTATACAGTGCTAGCTAATACAACTGGGGAAAAAATACCAAAGCAAAAGAAAATACTCTGATTTCCAATTTTTTTCAGAGGCAGCAGCATGAAGGATTTCAGGGAAGGGAGGGAAGGAAAGAGGGAGGGATTTAGGACAGAGGAAGGACACCGAAAAGGACAAACACAATAAAATCCATCCGACATAGAAAAACCCTCTACTAGCTCTCTTCTTGCTCATTTTAGATTAATTTGATTGTCAATAACTCTGACTAAAAGAAATGAGAATTACTGAGCTGGATTTCAGAAAGCTTAAAATTCAGTGTGGTTTCAGAAACAAGAAGAACAAAAAAAAATTAACCTTGTTATGCGGTGGACTGAAGTTCTCAGGGACATGTCCTTTGCTGATGTACATGAGTGCAGACTTCATGCCCAGCAATGAAACCATGCTGATTTATGCCAATTTAGGCTTTGGCATGGGAAAATAAATCTATTAGTGCATTCCTTCACTGTAAAGGAAGGTTTTGAGAGCCTCACATCTCTCATGATGTCCATTACAAACTGTTATTGTCAAAAAATTATACTAAAACCAAGGCATAAAATAAAATAAATAAAATAAATAAATAAATAAACAAAACAACAAACAAGTAAGCCACTGGAGTGAAAAGAATGCAGGGAAGACATCAGTGAAAATATAGGAATGGAGAGACCTGTTAAATCGCTGAATGCTTGCTCAGGGAGCAGCAAAAGCAACATTACTTGATTCTTTGGTGTTTGAGAGGCCAAATGCATACATTGCAGGGAGGAATGATCATGCCCCTGTGTCATGAGGAGGAGGACATCTAGTTTTTTGTACTTTTAACTTCTGCTGCATGTGGAACAAGGCAGCTGGGAGAAGGATCAGTCTTGCGCTGTCAGAGGCAGCAACAATACAAGCAAGGCACGGGGCGATTTTCCATCCATGGCAGTAACACCTTGCTGCTGATTAAAATGCAGGATTTTTACAGTGGTTTGTAGCTGCCAAGGGGGCTGCCCAGCAGTGCTTTTCTCTTTTTGTGGGATACTCCATCAGCAGCAGTGCTGCTGAAGAGCTGAGCCTAGTCTTCCCATTAATCGTGCCTTTACATCAGGCTTACTCATCTGTCCTACTGCTGCCCCATGGACACAGCGAGCATATTCAGCTTTGTGTGTGCACTTCAGTGAGAGTCAAGCACCTCACCGGGAGCTGGTCAAATACTAGCAGCAGGCATTTGCTGAGTTCAGAGCACGACTGTTTGTTGAAAGGCAAACAACAGGAGCTAAACAGAGCTGCAGTTTGTGGGAATACAGTAGGGCCCTGACCCCACCAGTCTGGAGGGACATGTTCAACCCAGGCCCTGTACATCGACTCTGTGGGATCTGACTGGCACAGTGTGTGTGCATCCAACAAACCCTGATACACCACTTCTTGTCCAGCCATCCTTAGTTGAGGCAACTAACATCAGTCAACTGACCCAATAGCCATCTCTGGCTCTGCTATAGGCACTAGGAGTGGGATTTAGTGACCCAAAGAGAGACCTCAGTGACCTAAAAGTGAGTAGTTTAGTTCTATCAGGTCAGCCAGGCTCCTTCCACAGTGCACAGAGTGAGATGAGTACATGCAGAGGATGTGCCCATGAGCTTTGGGCATCTGTTGTGGTGTTGATCTAAAGCTATCTCCAGAGGTGGCATTGCACTGATGGCTGCAAGGCCTGAATGACTGGTTCAGTGGAGATGCCTTGTCTGACATTTACATAGCTAACATTAGATGAAATTAATTTTTTTCCCCTCCCATATTTCCTGTTCTCCAGGAAGGAATGCAAAGCTCATTGAAATCAGGCTAATTCACATGAATTTTGAAAAAAAGACCAATATGGGGGAACACAGACAACATTAGAAGGAAAAAAATTCAGCTAAGGGAACAAGTGAGTCTGGGTGATAGACGTCTTCCTATCACAGATTTCTTCAAGTCTTTGGGCCGGTGGCAATGAAAGGCATACTAACATGGATATTAGTGCAAAAGTGCTACTCATGCCAAGCACCACAGCACCATCAGGAGCCCTTCTACTAGACATGGTCAGGAAATGCACCACTCCTGTCTCACCTGGAAATCACATTTAGCTTGGCTTTAAAAATTGTAGCTCCCAAGAGACTGAAAAACATAAAAAGTTAAAAGGTAGCCCAATGCTTCCAGTGCTTCAGATGGCAACAGTTAAGATCTGAGAAATGACTTTGCCAGCATTTGTTGTACTGGTTCAATCATCTCAAATAAGTCTGATGTTACACACCTGTGCATCCTTCTCATGAGCACAACCTTAGTGTGAGTTTTCCTGCCCTGGGTGAAGGTGGTGCAATCTTCTGGCAGGTGTGACAGTTGCACAGAAGTGACCAGTGGCTTAGCAAATGCCTAAATACAAAAAATGTGAAGATTCAATCCACTGTACTGTAGAGGCAGCTTAAAACCAGCTGCTGTGTTGGAAGGCAAATGGAAATGTGTCTTCCCATTTGCTTGATGACAGCATTTAAAAATGCTGTGCCTGGACCATGCTGTTGCCAGCTACTGCACAAACCCGGTTCAGCAGACAGCCCCAGCAGGCAGACCAGAAGCAACAGCTACCTAAGACTGGTGAGAAAAGGCTGCACCTCTGCAGATCATCCTGCCAGGCTCACCTCCAGCATGCAGAGGAGTGAGAAGGCAGACTGGAAGGAGGACAACTGAGATGACTTTGCAGGTGTTTGCAGGGAGCATCTCTCCTGTGAGGGGAAGCATGTAGAAAGCATGAGCCCTCCAGGGGACCAGGAGGATCATGTCACCCACCCTGATTTGTTCCCACAGGCTGCTGCGGCTCTGGTGTACTGCCAAGTGCAGCTCCAAGGCAGGGTGATGTGGGGTAAGCACAGTTTGCTGTGTCTTAGCATGCAGCTTCTCAGCCTTTGTGGTGGGTTTAAACCTTTCCTGCTAGCTTTCATGTTGAGTATGTCAGGGTTTTTTTTAGTCTAATGAGTTTTCACACTGTCTTTGTTCCTTGTCAGCTCTACACAAACACACACAAATGTATACTACAGCTCATCCTCCAACCAGAGAATGTACTCAAACATTTCTTGGAAGGACTGGGAATAGAAACAGATCTCCAGTACAGTCCCAGAGGCATTCAAAGCAGAAAGCAAGTGGGTTGCTTGTGGTGAAACCAGCACATGCTACTGAATTAATGGCCAGTCCTTGTGGGCTTCCATGCTCTACATGCTTTCACACTCTACACTCTGCTCGGAATGGCTCCTGGTACAGGTACAGCTGACAAAAAGTCATTCCCAGCAACATGCAAGATCTATTGCAACATGTAGGCAATATTGTGGAAAGGAGGGGTTGATTTCTAGAGAAACCATAGCAAATCACTACTTGTAGGGAGCAGGAAAACAAAGGAAGTGTCAGGCAACACTATGGAGATAAGCCAGTGATCTCCCTCATTAATGCTCTCTCTTGTTTTAAAGTTCAAGAGATACTGCAGCTTGACTTGCCTCCCTTGACTGGAATTTATCACTGCTAATAGAGCAGAGCCACAGGGCGAGCTGTTAGACATGCACTGGCAAGAAGAAACTGTTACTGCATGAAAATCAGCCTGCATTAATGCCCCTGAAGAACTGAAGCCTGGGCGGAGGATGCGTTTCCCTGCTATGCCCAAGGGGGATCAATCTCTTTGGTTTCTATTTGCTACCTGGCTAGAGGGTCAACAGTTCCACTTTTTTATTTTATTTTATTTTATTTTTTGACTTTCCAGTGCTAGGGCTTGCCTTTCCTGCCCTCCATTGAGCTACACCCACAGAGGAATAATACAAATGAGAAATAACAACACTCAAGCTTCAAAATTCCCAGCAGAGCAATTTATTTGTGTTTGTGTGTGCATCCTTAGAAGGCAGAATTTCTTCCCATCAAAGAATAGAACAGTTGTGAAGTGATTTTTGCAAGTTTTACTTTTTTGACACATCTAATTAGATGCAGTGTTATGACATACACCAGGTGAGAAGCCTTTCCTGTGATTCTGAGAGGAGTACTAGCTTCAAACTGGGATGCTTTTGTTTCTTGTGTGTTGCTAAGATCTCCGCCATGCTGCATGCAAATAACCCATTTTGTCCTTCGAGATGCTGAAGGCTCGCACAGCGGAGACACACTGCGCTCTCTCATTTGAGCCTTCACTTTTGTTCTTTCCACTTCTTCCCTTTCTTTCAAGTAAGTCATAAATCAGTAAACAGTGCTGCTCACTTGTTTATTGGAAGTTCCCCTCCATAATTCACCATGCCCCACAGAAGTTAGCCATCAGTGCTGCAGGCAGCAGGCTGAGCATTACAGTGCTGTTACAGTCCAGCCAGAGGAACTGAGTGCCCGTGCTTGCTTATGTGAAGCAACCTTCCTTCCTCCCCTGCCTGACATCCTCTGCAGCTTCCAGAGCAAGTTCTAGTGTTTTACCAGAGCTTCCCCTCTACAGAAACCAAAACACCCTTAGAATAACTGATTATGTGCTTTTTTTACCCCAACCACATGGCCTCTTTTTATCTAAAAAATAATATTAAAAACAACAACAACAAAAATCTATGAAAAACATCAACAGAAATACTAAGAATGCAGGCAGTCCTTGAAAACCAACCTCAATTTGTAAACTCACTTCCCACAACTTGATGCTGCAATATGGACTCTTTGAATGCAGATGTTTGTAAAGCAAAGAAAAAGTAAACTGAGAAACCAAAGGATACTCACATAGAAACCTGATTTGCACATTTGTGAGAGCCTACGAACTCTGTTAGAGTCTTGAAAGCATGATAACAAGTTCACCTTCAAAAAGCACCTAAACAATACACCTAAAGCAATTTATGTGCCATGATTGATTATAATTTTTTTCGTCCTAAAACACAGCATGATATATATAAAGCTATTTTTCTTTCATTTCAAAGAAATGAAGTAATTATTTTATCTTAGCATGATTAATTATTTTGAGGCCTAGCTGCTAAACCGCAGACTGATGAGGTGTTTGCCCAGCAGATAGCTTCGACAAAGGAAAAACAACATGCAGCTATAGGAAGAAAACTCAGGAATCCCTCAGGAATCTGCCATAGAAGTGACATCACAGGAGATAATTAAGCCAAAGGCTTAAAGATCTTAATCTTTACTTTCTCAAATGGTGAGACATCTGAGGCCACATTTTCAACTTTTCCTACTAAGAAGAATGGGCAGTTAAGTAAAGTGCTTTAAAGCTCTACCACGAGTTGTCCGGTGCTGGTAGGACTATGCATGACTGAACAGTTTTCTGAATTGCCTGGGGAAGGCAAAAAGCACAAATCAGTGACATTTCTGTGGGCCCATGCGCCTCAGTCTCTGAGACATTATCGCAAATCACAGTCCTTCCTTCTCTCTGTATTAAATTCAACCTCTAGCTCAGGGGAGGATGAGACTGAAGGACAAGCAGAATATTCTAACTAGCGCAAGAGACAGTTTTCGCCTGGCTGGGTGGAAAACATCAGAAAAAGAGAAAAGACCTGAAGACAGAAAGCAAGAGCAGGGAAGGATTGGTGTTGCTATGGAATTCAACCTCCAGACAACTCCTTCCACCAAGGGAGATGAGATTTTTTTTTTTTTCTCTCATTCCACAATATGTAAATTTACCTAACTAACTGCAAAACACTTCTATTGGATGGAAAAGATTTCCTTTTATAAAATCAAAAAGTAATATTCAGGGACAGATTCACAAAGACAGCAGATTGGTTTTCCGTCTCATTTAAGTTGTGATTTGCCATTCATTTACAGATACAAACGATGGCTTTTTACATAATATTTTGTCAAGAAATTATTAATAATGTGCTCTGAAACAAGAAAATATGCTAAAATGCACATTATTTTTCAATACCCGGGAGATTTAGAACATTTTCTGCAACGGAAAGCCTATTCTTTGTAATGATTTATTTGTGTGTTAATATTATCAAGTGCTTCTGCATTTGCCAAAAACAATTCACTGTTGATTGCAAGCAGAGTTTTGTTACCTTCCTCAACCCACTTTAAAATCTTTTTCATAAAACAACTCACTCCTTCGGTGACCAGGAGGGAATGCAATATTTTTCCAGCTGACTACGTACAAATTGGTGAAATTTGTACGAGCCGTGTCTGTATAGGTGTCAGAGAGATAACACAGACTTACTGCAGCGTCACATATACGGTTATTTCTGGAGTGATACAGTGATGATCTAGAGATGCTGTTCATGTTTGTTCCAAACTGAGGAAGAGGGGTTGTGACCTAATGTTACTTTTCAGCCACAAAATTCATTATCAGCTGTACAGGAATCATCAGGTTATATTCAAATGAATGGTGGAAAACTGAGATTAGATTTTATGTTTATAATTAAGTTGGAAAAAATATTTTAGAGGTGCCAAGTGTAATATGCCTGGGTCTGTCCCCTTCACTGTGCACGTCACCTGTTCAGATGCTCCAGATGTACTCTTAGGTTTATACTCTCTGTCTACATATTCCCATCAATTGCACCACACGTCACTCTTTGGTGAGCTTTATTACCTTATCGTATTGCTGTGGCTTGGGTAGTTAAAAAATATAATATTACAAGCTATTGTGAAATGATTTCCACTAGCTGGGACAAGTTGTTTCAATAAGAACAATAATTTCAGAGGCATTCAAAACTTAGCCAGAGGTTGGGCTCGTACTTATATGGGTACAAATCAGATGTGTGTAATCAAAGGGATGTATGCAGGGTGGGTACTAAACTGCAGCATTTAGATCTTTCTGTCTGCACGGAAAACTATCATAGAGCAGCTGTTCTCATCTGGGCCTTTATCTACATTGTCAAAACAGCAGCAGAATGAAAGAGCCCAAATATTCAATGAGGTCGTGAAGCTTTTGAGTCTTCAGACACAAATTTGCAAGCTTAGTGGTTTGTAGATATCTTTTTGGACAAATGCATGTTGCATATTGTCAGAATAGAGCTGCTCAGAAAATAAAAAAATAAAATGACTAAGCATTTTTATTGTTGGAAATGCCAGCTGACAAGGTCAAAATGTTCCACAAAAGGTTAGATTTAGAAACAGCTGTGGCCAGGTGCAGGCCTGGCTGAGCCCTGCCTGCCCTGTTTCCCGCTGGCTCCTCAGCCCAGGGCTGCCCCAGCTCTCCGGACAGGGACTCCGCTCCCTCCCAGGAGGAACAGCAGCCTCGGGGTTTTTACTCCAAATCCAGACAAAACCTGCTTTGGAAATACTGAAATCCCCTGACAATGGGATTAACCTGTCAGCTCAGTTTCCACCATTTGATCTGTGCTAGCAAAGAGTGCTTAGGTAAAAGCTTTAAATTACAATTCACATCCGATCACTGCTTAGCTCAGTCCCTGGGCTTAAGGGAGTGCTTTGTGCTCCTCAATATCGACAGAGCGAGGAAAGAAATGTGCTGCCTTGACTCAGACAACAAGAATGAACATGGAAAATGTGTCCAGGGACATCCCTGAGCCTTGTGTCCCTGCTGAGAAGAGGGCTTTTGGGTTGTCCTGCTGTGATATATCTCCCAGTCAGCTACCTGGGAAGCTCCCTGCAGGGACGGGGGTCAACAATTTAGGTATTGCCTTGTCTAAGATGGATGCTGCTAAACAGGCACACTGCACCTTATTCAGGTCCAAAGATAGCTTTGACAAAGGAGACATGGGCATCTATATGGGCTACGCTCCCTTCTGGGTTTCCTTCTGCCACCTGTCATCTTGGGGAGAAGTAGTGCTTTGGTAGCTCTTACAACACATTTTCATCCATAATTTTCACATGGGAATCGGACAAAAATGACCTAATTTTACAGCTGAGGTCAATCAAGGTCTGAGAATTACATGAGCTTTTCCCCAAGGTCACCAGTGAGACAGTGTCAGAGGCAGAAGAGGCTCTCTGTCCTCTGAGTCCCAGGGTGATGCTCCGTGCAGGAGAGCACATCTCCCCACTACCCTGATTCAGTGCAGACATCCAGGCACTGCTCAATGTCTGGGTGGCAAAGGGCAGAAAAAGAGCAGGGGAGCTGCAAATTTCTGCTTTCTGTCTTGTCTCTTTGAGGTGAGACTTGTTCCTGCATCAGCTTTCTTAAAGTGATCATAATCTAATAGGAAGGAGCAAAAAGAGCTGATCTGACTGCTGCTGGAAAATGATCATCCTGCAACAATTAGGTATCTATCCACCCTTTGTTAAAAGCGTGAATAGCACATGTGGGGAACAGGCCCTCAGATGGGTGGATAAATGGATTGTCTATTTTTATGGATTTTTTATTTTAATCCTGGAAGTTGTGAGAAAGCAATTTAAAAAAAAAAAAAAAAAAGCTACGTGTAGAAGAATTGCTGCTTTTCATCTGAAAAGTGGCAAAGTGAAGAGTTTCCTTTATTTTTTACTAATTTTCAATTTGATGCAGATGTGATTCCAATGCTAATTATGCCCCCCACTGTCTCTATGCTCCAGTGAAATGTGACTCCCTGATGTTTCTCATTGTCTTTTGTTTACAATTATAAGAAGTTGATGGAAATCATCTGGGTTTTGCTTCTGTACTGCTGTGGGATTTATACAGCAGGAACCTGTCAAACTCATGACCTCTAGCATGAGAAGCTGTGGCCAGCTCAGGCTGCAGTTACAGCTGTGATCTTAGTATTGGGCTGTTTCTCTCTCATCCTCTGCCTTTCTGTGATGAAACTGCTCCTACATCAAGGAAGGATGATCTCAGAGTTAAGGGTAAGCAGTAGGCTCTTCACAAGTGAATTTTGATGCCCTCTTTGATATATGCTGTCTTGCTCAATGTTCTTTTTTTTTTTTTTTTTTTCCTTAGTTTTCTCCTAAAAGAATGAAATAATAATGCAGACACAAATATGTTTTTGTTAATGTTTCCAGTGCTTTGGGACATGTTGGAAACTGGAGGGCTGTCTCAGCACCTACACACTATCTCCAGATCCAGGATCCATTAAGTGAAAATGCCCATTCTATAATTTGCTGATGACCTGCTCATGACATTGCCCAGACTGGACAGTCTGTGAATGTATTTCCATTTGCTAGAATGGTATTGATATGTGAGACATCTGTGGATCAACCCTGTATCTCAGGGAAAAGCAAAGTTTATGTTCTAGGAAGATAAGTAATGGAGTTCACCTTTAATTATACATAATGTACCTGGGCATCTTTTACATACATATGCAGCAGCAATGACAGCATTACCAGGAAAAGCCATCTGGATTTCAGTGCTATGTAGAAACCATTAGACAAATCAGCTTGCTATCTCACAGGCTAATTCAATTTATTCTATTACTTTGAAGTGAAATATGTGGTAAAATTAACAACTGTGCATATTGCCTTCTGAACAGAGGAACAAGAGAAGCATTTTCCCTGAGTTCCTAGAGATTTTGTCCTACTTTTCCTTAAATTCCACATGTTTTCTGTATTCCCCAGTCCCTCCACTGTTCCCAGGGTTTCCCTCCTCCCAGACTGGGGCTCTTGGTGGGTTAATGCCAGCACATAGTGGTGGCAGTGGTACTGCTGATGCCAATGCTGCAGGTGCCACCTTTTCCTCCAGAGGGATGGGAGCCTTGGTTTCAGCTACATGATGGTGGTGGCCTTTATTCACCTTGCTCTTGCACTCTCCCACTTATTTTCACAACGCAGTTGGGCATTTAATGCCTCGGAGATCTCTCCTATGCTTTATCCCATGGGACTGAAAAAAGCCTAATGGTCTTACAAGTATTTTTGGAGGGTAAACAGGCATTTGTACAGATGGACAGGTGAGTGGGCATACAGGTGGGTGGATGGATTCTGTAAAATTCTTTCTGTTTTCTTAGGAAACCAAGCTAAAGATGAGATGCCTTTCATAAGCACTAGTCAGACATCCACGTCAGCAAATGAATAATTACTTCTAAGCAGGAGATTCAAAATCCCTCACTGTAAAGCTTAATTCTGCAAAGGCTAGCAGATACCTCCAATGGTTGTGGTGGCCATGAATTTATGACTTGTCCCAAAAAGCAGAGGGCATGCTGCATGGAGATACATCACCATATCTGCATAGCAGATGCAGATAGATATTAATTGATCCATGAATTCTGAAGGTTTTCCTGAGTTAGCTCCCTCAGATTTCCCATTAGCATGTCATAGGTTGCCACAGATAGTTGTTGCAGATACATGCCTCTGTGTTGTCAGCTCAGTCTGTGGATGAAGTAGGGACAGAAGGAAATTTAGATAATTCTCTCATTCATTGCAACTGCAGAAATGCTGCTTTCTGCACCCAGAGCACTGTGCTGCATGTTGCAGGGAGCCAGGGTACTCACAGCCTGTGCTGTGGTTATTGGTCTGCTCATCATACATCTTGTGGTACGAACCTATTTGTATGAAGTCCAGCAAGGGGTAAGACTAAAGGGCTGGGCGTTAGGATTTCCTAGTGTCTGAGCTCTGCATCTTCAGCAAGCCCTGATGGATCACCACTGCTTTGTGCAAAATATAAACATTAATAGCATCTAATAAATACAGCAATTATGTTTCTAGCTGCATTTCATAGATTCAGTTGGGAGCACAGATAACTAGTGCAGGTATCAAATTCAGAATTGGATTAATCTTTCTTGAGTTTCTGATTTACTAGAAAAATGTGGCAGTCAGTGTTGGAAAGTAGGCAGATGTTCACATGACCGTCTGTTTTGGCATGCACTTCCTTCAGGATAAACCAGGGACTAAGCCAACATGATGAATGAATCACTCCAAATCATTAGAGGACAAAGCTGACAAGATTGCAACTTCATGTTGCAGCTTGCAGTCATCCACACTTTTCCACTGCTAAACCACTTGAGATACCTTAAGTTCACTGCAGTTTCACACTGGTGCTATGACTTAAACTTTAATGGATATTTGAGATTTAAGCTACTGTAAATGAGAGGAGGAAGTCAGACACATCTTAAATATACTGATGTACAAATAAACTAAGTTAATTTTTTCAGGAAACATTTCACACACAACAGGATTTTTTTCCATAATTTTCAGTTTATGGCAGTGCATTTCAGACAAATTCACATTTCCATGCTGCACTCCTGACATTACCACCAGTTAGTAGTAATGACTGACTTGCCTGCTGCAACCACTAACCAGGTAGCTTCCTCTTTGTGTGCACCAAGGATATCCATGATCCTTACACCTCAGCTGGTTCCTCTTCTCACTTTAAAGCTGCCAGAAAAGGGGGGGGGGGAGGGGTTGGATGTGTAAGTGTCCTCAAATACACCGCACCTCAGTCACCCGTTGGACCTTCAGGTGCTCAGCACTGGTCTGCCTGCCTGCCTCAACAGCCTGCTTTGCCAGATCCTGTGCTCAGCAGATGCTTTGGGCCCTATGAAGGCAGATTGAAAAATCAGTGGTGTTAAAACAGGCTTCCTGCTGTTGGTAACAATACTAAACATGTGACATTTGAGGGAAAAGTGAGTTCCAGTAGCTAAAGCATTATCAGCCCCTGTTGCTGTGTCCACCTGCTGCGGCCCTCCTCCAGGCCCTCTCACCTTCTGGTGGCTTGATGCTGTCCGTGACATCTGCTGACAGCCTGCTATGACACTCTCCTGCCCTGTTCGCCTTCCCTTTTTGAAAATACATTTTTTATCTGTTGGCTAGCAATAACTTAGGAGCTGCTCACATCAGGGAAGTGGCTCTAATTCCAGCTCTGAAGTCCTACCAACACCTTCAAGTTGAACCTCCTTCCCTTTCAGGGCACCCAGCTGCCCAGGCAGAGTCCTCTGCTGCAGACTGGGAAAGTCTCAAAGTCAATTTGCAAGAGGAGACAAAGCTCAACCTACTCCCTTTTACACATCCACACGAAGTAGTGGGGCACGGTCACATGGGCACCTGAGCACTGGGGGTGCTCTGGGTGTCTGTGCGAAATGCTCCCAACCAGTACAAAATTAAAAAAAAAAAAAAAAAATGGTGCAGAATGAATGTTCTTTTAATCCATAGAAAATGTGTTTTTGCTGAAGTTACTGAGCACCTGGGGACTTCCAGGAACTGACATCTTATTTTTGTGGTTTCAGGCAGCAGTTCCCTGTGTCTCTGTTTGTGAACACATAGAGCTCACACAGAATATTTGGAATCTGTAATTCAGAGCATTTCACAAAGGACTCTAAAGCCCTACCTCACTTGGCCAGTGAGTAAAAAAAGGCCCAGAGACTTGAAATGAATTGCCCAAGGTCAAACAGAAGCCCAGTGGCACATCTGGTATGCCAGATCTCCAAAATCATGTAATAATCCTTTATTCACTAGATAGTATTGCCTCCCTAAAGCCAAAGTAATGATATTCACTAATGAGGTTGTTAGGTTTAATTAAAGCCGGTAGAGTGCATTACGTAGCAGGAATGAAATTATTGTTTCATTATTGTATATTATAATAATTACAGAATAGCTAGGCTTCTGCATTAACCACAGAGAGAGACTACCCCAATTCTGTATCCTATAAATGGTTAGACACATTGCACAGAAGAAATTGCAATGGATCTGATGTTCTCAACATCATGCGTAAGTACTTGCTTGAAATCTTCTGGGCTTTTAATCACTGTATTTTTTAATACTTGTTTAAAATTTTAGTTGAGAATGAAATGTTAATCACTGAAAAGGCTGATTCCTTGAATTCAAAACTTGTTACTGAGGCTTTCTTCTAAGATATATACAGAAATGCATGACAAAATACTTGGGAGTAGGGAGACTTCAAATATGAAATATGGTGTTGTATCAGTTTTAAAGAAAATATTCTGCTTTGTTTCCAATTCAAACTGACTCCTACCTGAAAAATGTGAACTGAAATTAAAGGAAAGCTGAAGCTAAAATGGCTAAAATTGGAGCAAAAGATTTCTAAATAACTCTATTTGGGTTTGTTTAGCCACATATCATAACTTTACAATTGCATTACTACAGAATGACGTGTTCTTTTACCAGATGGATTTCCCTGAGGACCAGATGTTGATCCTGTAAGTGCACCCTGAAAGAAGATAAATATAATTTACATAGGAAGATCTGCAGTCTTGTCTTATACTGACAAGCACCTTATTCCACAGAAAGCTACCCTGAGACTTCTTGTGCTGCTTTGTACAGGTAAGGATATCAGAATCAAATGTGTAACTTACTAACTTAATGATTTTCTTATATTTATTCCTTACAATGCTATTCAACAGTCATCAGCAGCAGACAATACAGCCCAAGTGACTCAGTTTTTCTTTTGTGGGGACATGTGCACCGTGTGAGATGGTGCTCACCCGGGTTCTCCCTGACACAGAGGCAGGTCAGGGTGCACACCTAGGACTGGGAGAGCAAGAGTTATCACAGCGGTCCTGCCTAGGTATACCCACAGTAACGAAACAAACTCACACTGCTCAAACCATCTTCAAATCCAGTAGAAATGGTATGGAAGGAAACAGTCAAATTAGTTTATAGCCAGCAGCCCAAGGAACATATAACTAGCACTTTTTTTTTTTTTTTTTTTTTTTTCCTGTTGTTTCCTAGCCCTTGCAATCAACCAAGCAAACCAGGAATAAACACTACAGCCATAATGAGAACATGCAATAGTCTCATGAGAACATGCACAAGTCTCATTTTTCTTGTAGTAACTAACACAACAGACAATTAGAAACCGCAAAGAAGACTCCCACCCTGTACTGAGTCAACGTTCACATACTTTACCCTCTGCAATAAGTTGCAGTCCTTAAAGCCTAAAAATATTTCCTGTATTCAGAACAATTTTTATTCATCTGCCTTCCTCCCTTCTATATTGCAAATTGGGCAAGACTTCCTAATTCTGTCTGACTGCTCAGGCTATTCGTGGTTCAAAGCTAAGTCCCAGTCTTTGTCCTGGGCCCTCTGTTTTTACCAGATTCTTTTTTTCTCCAAACATATCAGGTCATTTCAGTCACGCTGACTGTGGTCAAACACCACACAGACAGAAGAATACACATACATTCAAATAAAGATGTTCATATTCCTAGGTGCACAGAATAACTGACTGCTCACAAGAGATAAGGAGGTGTGCATGTCTGTGTCTAGCTGCTTGGTTTGCTCCTGTCAGCACATCTTCAGGTGTGCGATTTTCTACCAGGTCTCCTGAAAGGCCAGATTGAAAAGCTATGAACAGCAGCAGTATACTTTCCACTGATTGCCAATGTCCTTCCAGCCCCTGGAAAGAGGCAGAAAACAAGGCAGGGACTCTTTTCCTCCAAGAAAAGTATTATATAACTATGGTACAATACCCTGGTGTACTCTTGCAAGGTTTGAGACTAGGCTCTCAAGCAGGGCTCAGATCTCATTAATGTTTCCAGCACCTGCATCCCAAAGTCAGAGTCTCAAAACCTGCCTCATGTCTCAGTCCTGGCCAGTTTTCCAAGCTAATAGCCCCTCACAATTGTTTTGGCAGAGATCAAGCTACTAAGTGTGCCCTCAGGAAACCAGAAGTCTCATGGAGCGACGAGAAGTACCTTTAACACGGTCACTGCCTTTGGCTGCATGAGACCAGGGCCCTGGGCAAGTGCCTCCTAACTTTCAGAAGAATGCCTGGCCACCGCTGTGCACGGCTCCCCAGTTTGGCAGCACTGCCCCTGTCCCACTGTATTCCGTGCTCAGGGGATCCACCAGGGACAAGGGAGCATCCATGCCTCATCCCAGGGGTATTTGGGATCCAGAGTAAGTTAGCGCAGCTTCAGTGAGAGATTCTGAAGAAATCCAACCCTTACGAGTGGTCGAGTCAGAAAAGTGAAACCCGTGCTGCTGTTGGGGGGTTGAGGGCATGTATTTGTTTCTGGAAAGAGTGCTTCATGTGGAGACAAACACCACCATTTTATGCAAGAAAGGGCTGATCTAGCTCAAGGGCTGAGGTCATGAACAAGTTTCATGCCAGATCCACCCCCTCTCCTCAGCATTTCCTACCAGCTATTTTAGGCAGCGCCTGATCAGCCTGCCGGCTTTGGCGAATCCCATTCGCAGGTGCCTGCCTCACCCTATGAGCTGGGGCCTCTCACACATCTTCATCTCCAGGGTGAGAGGCTGTGCCGTGGGCACGGGGAGAGAGCCAGGCCACAGACAGGGCGAGATGTAACCCCAGATAAAACCGCGAGGGCTCATGAGGCTGCTGGGCAGGGCGCGTGCTGGGCGTCCAGCCCCGTGCATCCGAGCGGTGACTTCCAGCAGGGCACCTCAGGTCAGAGCTCCAAGCCCCACCGCCTTCTCCTGCTGGGCCTTGCTCTCTGCCGAGATAGCTATCAGCTGAACATCGGCCCATCTGATGGGGCTGTGCCTTAATTCCATCACCTCAGCTCAGAGAGCTGAGTAGTCTGCCATGTTCAGCCAGGAAATGGGGAAGCTTCAGCAATCTGCATGCATGCAGGAAATGTTTCTGTGCCGGTGGCAAAGCCACGTCAACCCACAACCAAGTACAAGCTTCCAAGAGCAATGGAGATAACATCTTGTTCACAGCAAGTATGGAGATTTCATTTAATGAATTGTAATGTAGCAGCCCTTCAAAATATTTGAGAAACCTTCCTAGAAATGAGACATTTCAAAGGAAAGAAAAAGTAAATTTGTAAGCATAAAAGAGGAGAAAATTCAGGCACTGTTCTTTTCCTACTCTCCCTCTGTTCATGTTTCCCCCTACTTGTTTACTTGTTATACTTTCATCTTCTCCTGAAACCTATTGCATTATTACTAAGATGAAAGGAAGGGAGAAAGGGAGAACGTTTAAGAAGAGAGAGATCACTCACAACTGCATACTATCAGCAAAGTCTGCTTACCTTCAGATTAAGGTTGGCCTTGGTGAAAATGTTGATCTGAGACCTGGAGGGAAGACTGGAAGAAAAACAGGCTAAAGCAGGCAAAGAAATAGAAAAGTAGTTTAATTGAGAGTGTGTGAGGAATGGATGGCTCTCCAAGTCTTCTATGTTTGCTTCAGTTTTTAATGATTTATCTACCCTGGTTTTAGATGGAAAGCTGATGTAAACAGATGTTTTTGTATGTTTTTATGGCTTCCTGTCTCCAGTCAGGGAATTTGCAGAAAATAATCTACTTAAAGTTTTTCCAGATCATTTTCATATCTGGAACGACACACAAGCAGTCATATGTAAAGATCCATGTATATAAGTGGCCATTTTCTAAACTCAAAAATTTACTGAGCTTCATTCTGTCTCTAAGCTAACATCTATACTGGTTGTTATGCTGTCTGGGGGGTTCACTCGTCTGTGATTGTTTCTGGCTCCATACTAAGACTGAGAACAAAAGTCTCCTGTCAGATTTACATCTCAAATATTGAATATCTTGTTCTTCGGTGCTAGGTGCTTATCAAAGGAGCAGAATATTGCAGGGAAATAGACTGTGTGGTAAGGATCCAAGAGGGAATTAAATTCATGACAGCTGTGATACAAGAAATGTATTTTGGTTTTAAAGCTGCATTTTTTTTCTCCTGGAAAAAAAAAAAAAAAAAAAAAAGTAGAATAAAATACAGAGAAAATATTTTGCTAGAACTGGGACATCAGTTGTTGTTTGTTCCAAGCTAAGTCTTCTCCTGCAGAGACCACTCAACAGAAACACAGAAAGAGCCTTTTGTTGCATTGCACTATATCTCCAACAGACCAATTTCTTGCAAGTGGGTCACTTTGCACACAAGACAAAATTCTTATGTCCACAAGGTAAATTCTGATTTGGATATTCTGCTCTTCTATAATGTGGAGCTAAATTCTGACAATAATGAAGCAGAACATGAAAATATTATGACTGGCACTGCTGACAGCATTTGTTTTTGCAACGTGAACCATGTGCATTATTTTCAGTCCAGCTTCTGGTGGATGGCTACATACATGTGAAATGTCACCAGATTAATACTGTTGGTACTAATTGGCAAAATAATGAATGACTGCAGAGTCTACTCTAAGTATGCCTGGAGGGTGACTCTTCCAAAGCAGAGCTAAGACACTTTGCCAGGGCACCAGCTGCACAGGAAAAGGCCTGCAAGGCTGATCCTACTCAATATCTAAAGGGAAGTGTGCAAACACCCAGGGCGATTCAGCACATTCTCTCTCAGAAGCTCTGAATTTATCTAAAATATTTCTTAGAGGGGTCTCTCAATGAGCTGCCACATCTAGGTGTAATTCAGCAACATTTAGAATCAGATCCAAGATTCTCCCCATCCTTATTATTTTACATTTTCACACAAGACTTCATGATTATTGGTTTGGAACATTAAAATGCAAATGATAGAGGAAGCAATACATATTTAAATGTACAGTGTCAGCTTGGTATAAAAGCTCTTCTGGAACAGAATGACACTATTTTCTTCAGTAACTTCTAAAAGTGGCAAAATATAAATGAGAGGAAAGAAAAAAAAAGACTCAGGTCTATTTGTATTCATGCTTTATTGGTCATGCTGAAAGAAAAAGCTTAGTAAGCTTGAGGGGAGGGGGGGCGGGGAGGGGGAGAAAACCGGTCGTTAGTGTAAATGCAACCCACAGCTAAACTGTGTGATTTCCCAGGCAGTGCAGGGAGGAGGAGAGAGCACCAGGAGCATTAGATTTGAAACAAGGGTAACCTCCTCTCTACAGAAGAACAAAAAGGAGCTTTGGCTTATATTGTCTTTGTCACTTCTGGAATCAATATCCTCTCCACGTAAACACAAAGAAGAAAAGGTGAAAAAGGACGAGGACAGGGCAGAATACAGAAAGCCTCTCTGCCTCCCATCCCATCCTTGTGGGATGCCCTGTTATTTTCCAAATTTAACTTCTGGCTAAGGAGTGACAGAAGGTCACTTATTCTCATGATGCTTTTTCAAAAAGCATGTGGTTACCAGGGCAATTCAGAATACTTCCCACTTTACCTTTTTATTAACACTTTCCCACTGTCACATTCAGTGTTTCCTGAAGAGATAAAACAAGACTTAAAAGTGTATGAGATGTTTTTTGTAGTCTAAAGATGTAGCTCATCACTGTGCACTTTTGCACTCCCCATTTTTACTCAGTTTCTGCACCTTATATACTCCAGCTGCCACAAAACATCCATGCTAGCTCCACTTGCTCAATTGGACATGACTCTGCTTCCTGTGGAGGGACTGCAGGATTGGGATCTGTTTTAGCAAATGTGAACGCCTATTACAGACAGTCCCAAAAGGTAGATATATATTTAGTCTCTAAAATCTGTGAAATTGAAAACCATCTGGACATAGGCCTGGACCAGCTCTCTGTTATGGAGCAGCATGTCTTGGTGAACCAACAAAGTCTAGAGAAAATCTAACTCAGGCCCCCTGCATGCACACAACCGTACAATCACAGATACAATGGTACAAACAGTCCTTCTCAGGTAGAGCTTAAATCAGTTCCCAGAATTTAGTCTGAATATGTTGTCAAAGGTGGTTTTTTGCTAGAGGAGTTTTGTCTGTGTTAGCTTTTGGCAGGATGGGTAGGGGAAATGGGAGAATAACAGCTCTGGCTGATGGAGCTAATGACATGGCAAAACTGTTGAAGTGTGCACCAGTCCCTGGTAAGAGCAGAAATAGGAGCTTTGAGACTTGTCTCCTTTGCAAATATTTACATTTCGATTATCACATGATTGGAATCCAGAAGGTTACAGCAAAACAAATTTGGGAAAAAAAAAAAAAAAGGAAAAGAATTTTTAGACAGCCTGAAATTATTACAGGTTCAATTAAAATTTTGACAAAATCCTAAAGGGAACGTACACTATTCACACTGATCAGATCATCCTGAAATGAGACAATATTAAGTTCACAGCTGCTGAGTTGCATTTGTATTTGCAGATAATCAAGCTGCAGTGTGAATCATCTTGTTGAGAGTCCATTGCTGGCACTTCCTGTCACTACCAGTTCAGGACATGGTACCGTACCAGTGCTGTGGTGGGTGCCTGGCCAGAGGCTGCTCTTTTGCTGCTGCTCTTTCCCTTCAGTGCACAGAAAGCTGCTGAGCCGTGGGTATGCTTTATGTCTCTTACCCGTCAAAAAGATGTCTTCCATGATGCCGAATTATGGTTATAAATAGAAATTCATTCCAAATAGTGTCACCCACTCCTCCGCCCCGTCCCCATGCAGGCATTATTCAAATGAAAGGCTGCCTGTTCCCCAGGGTTGCCTCCAACTCGAGCCAGGCAAAGCTTGCTGCTCCAGGGCTCCTGTTTCCTGCGCCAGTCAGTGAATCACACTGGAAATTGTGATGATCATGAATTAAAATACCCTGTGAAAACACATTAAAAAGCCCTTCTTCATTAGCTGAATGTCAGCAACGGGGTAACAGTCAGCACAGTTAATCTGATGCTACACCCCAAAGGACCCAATCAGTTAGCTAATGCCTTTCTAGAGGAGAAGCTGTCCCAAAAACAGGACAGATATCTATTTGTGCTCCACTCGGCAAGGGTCAAACTGGCCAGACACCATTACTGTTTCCTTGTAAACTAGTCAACCTTTCCAAAACAGGCTTCAGTTTGGTCTGTTCTGGAAGTCGTTATAGTTTCATATTAATTACTGGGATAGTAAAACATTTCCTTCTCAGACTTCCATTACAATTAACCTTGTCTAGAGTCTGGTCTGATCACAACAGAGAAGGTTCTTCCCTGTTTTCTTCATCTCAGAGTGCTCTCGTAGGCCAGGGAACATGGATCCTCCATCTCTATAGAGACCTCTTCTCTTCATAAACTGAGCTTCGTATATACCTCTGTATGTCAGCTCAGCTGTTCCCTGGAAATATGTTAGTCCGCAGGGTTTTCATCTATCCACTCACCTGGGTGTCTTCTGCAGGGTCTCCCTTTCTGTAATCGAATCCCAGTCCTTGGATTCACATCTCCTGGCCTCTGCAACCACTTCATTTGACTCCTGCATTATTTTTGAAGATCTATTTCATTTTCTGTTTCCTTCCTGCTGCAGTTCTCTTCACTCAGTAACTTTCTCCCAGTCCAAGGAGTGATGAAAAAAAAAAGTCTACCTTGTTATTTTCTTAAGAAGCCTCTACAGGTGCAATTAACAAACTGAGCAGCTGCCTTAGCAAACTGGAGCAAATTACTACTACCTTGAGCCGCTCTGCAGCCCCATACTGCCTTGCTTTAACAGGAATATAGAAGACAATGAGATTCAGAGACAGTCACAATGCACAGTCTGGGCACAAATTCCTATCCAGAGGGGTACAGACAGCTTAATACCCATTCTGTTACATGCTCATGCTCCAGAACTGTACCTCTTTCATAAATATCCCATAGCAGTTTCTCAGAGAGTGATAAAATGTGGGTAAACTGTGGTAAATCTCATCCTCAGGGTACAGATTTGGTAGCAAGGTAATAATTAAGGATAACCAGATGGCAAACAGGGTGGTTCCGTTTAGCTTTCCAAAATGAACAGAACATCTGTAGCTGCTGAACAAAGCATTAGTTTTGCAGTATGCATAATTAGCTGATAGAGATCTAGATACACAATACCTATGAGACCTTGATTTTTAGGGTAAAGAAAAAGGATTTAGACATGTGTATGTACACCTACTAACCACTAACAGGTGCAGTAGGTAGGTTTTTCTTTGACTTTGTCTTAAGCAGAGATACACTACTTGTTTCCATGGGTAAAGCAGTTATTGGTGCAGGTAGGAAAAAATTTCTATTATGAGCATTTTCAGTTCAGTCACAGAGCACACATACTGAACCTGGTGTGCTTGAAACCAAGAGGGTAGTGGTGGTATCCTTCACCATCAACAGCCTGCATGCAGGCTTTGACGGCGTGGGGACTGCATTAACCAGTAATGCCATACTTCTCTGTCTGCAGCTGATGTGGCTTCTGCCCCTGTGCAGCTTATGCTTCCTCTAGGAATTGCTCTTAAGCCAACTTTGCTTTTTACGTCAGGATCCAACTCATTTTCCCAGACACTTGGGGACGGCTCGGTGCGTCATGGGGAGACACATCAGCCTACACGTTAGAGGGCCAGCGGGACTGGCTTGGCTCCCTCTGCCCCTCCTGCAGCCAGGGGAGGCTCCCAGGCTTGGTAACCCCAGGGAGGCTCCCGTGAGCCGTGCCCAGTGCCAGGGGAGGCCATCCTGGAAGCCAACACACAAAGGCCTCACCTCGTCCAAGCACACCTGGCCAGAAGTGGGACCTCTCATCCAAGCTGCTGTCTGCACTGCCTCTGCAGCCGGCGGCAAGAGAAGAGGCAGTGCTGGCTGATTCATCCCACTTAAGCCAGGTACAGAGGTAGGTGGGATGAATCACTGTCTGGCACTGCCCCCATTGACTGCAGGAGGAATTAGGCAACGAACTGAGGTGAGATGCTTCATCTCAAACTAAATCAGGTTCAATTAATCCCACCCTCTGTTGCACTGTGATGAGGGAGGCTAGAGATGGCACATTGTTTGAAAAGAGAGACTTTTCCTCGCCTCAGAAAAATGAGATAACTTTGTTATTTGTTTTCCAACCATCCTATTTGTTCTGAAGTGTGGATCACTGTTCTCTAATACTGCAGGTAAAATGAGAGGAGACATCTAAATCACTGATGCAATATTGCCAATTGTTTGTATCATATTGCTGGTCTCTACCAGTATGTGCTGTTTCTTGAAGCCTTAGGCTTTGAAAACAAATGAGAATAGCACCTTCCTTTTTAATATAAACCAGAACTTTATACTTCTGGTTATCTGGAAAACAAGCATGAAAAAGCACGATTTGAGTGTTCTATACAAGAAAATAAAAAAAAAGGCAAATGAAAAGTACTGTGGAAATATTTAAAAAGATAGGAAAAAAAAAAAAAAAAAAAAAAAAA
>NC_048895.1:41511064-41521792 GCF_011077185.1 Oxyura jamaicensis | reverse complement strand
AAAAAAAAAAAAAAAAAAAAAAGAAAGAAAAAGAAAAAAAGACCTTGAGCTGTAAATGCCATTACAGCATGGTCAATGAATGGCACCAAAAACATTAGCCTTGCACCTGCTCCTTTATGAGCTGGATACTCCAGGATTTCTGTTCTATTTTCTTCCACACATGGCAGGGGCCACGTGCAAAGCTCCGAGTCCATCTCTGGCTGCTGCTTGTTCATTGGGCTGTTGCATGAAAGCAGAAGAGAGTTCAGAAAGGTTCCTTGGCCTGCTATGTTTCCCTGCAATGCATCAGATGAGGTCCCAGGTCACGTGGAAGAGTCACACAGCCCTGGGTAACACAAAATAACCCTGCGTTGGCTTGTTACTTCTTCAGTTACCCATTCCTTCAGGCCTCAAGGCTCTGCCATCAGCTGCAGGTAAAAGCCTTCTTTCCCCCCAAACAAGAAAATCTACTGAATTTCAGCATGGGACTTAGTGTTCAGTCCAACTCCTAAGGAAGCTGGTAAAAGTAAGTCTTTAATAATGAAGATTAACCAAACAGTGTATCTTAGATTTTAAAGGATGATTTAGGACAGCACAACCTTCCCCGCGGCAAGCAGCATGTAGCAGTTGCAATTCTCGTCTCAGAAGCAGATTCATAAGCATAGGAATGATGAAGTAGGAGTCCAAAAGGTTTCTCTTACAGTTTTGCTGACTTCTAGTTATGGTTGCTGGTACCTGTCATTCTTAAAATGAGACTGGGAAGGGACTTGGTGCAGGAGGAGCACACATATTGCCCGGTGATTGGAGATCCATGAGCAGGGCTCATGCCTTGACAGCCAATTTCTGTATTATTTGGGCAAGCCACTGCTCTGCCACTCTTTGTTAAGTAGCAGTGTTTGAAATGGACCTATTCTGCTCAGTCTTTCATGGATAGTGGATAGTTTACACACTCTGAAATTCTGCAAGGCAAGGAATTATCCATGGTGCAAAGTATGACTAATGTTTGTGTGAGTCATCCTCCGTGTTACCAAAGACAGTTTAAGAGAAACGAATATGCAGAAAAGAAGGCTGACCCTGCAAAACCTGCAGATCTCCTGCCGTGTGCACCCTGTATGTGAGCACATCACGATGTATTGGGATTTTCCCATGCACCCCACCACAGCCTGCTTCTGCTGGGATGCAAAATGCCCACTGCCAGGCCAGGGCTGAGGGCTTTGGAGGTCCCACCACATCTCCTCATGATGTGTGAAAAAGAAGGGGAGCCTGGAAGTGAAAGACAAAAGGCATCTTGCCCACCAGCAGGGGAAATGTCAAGTCCGTGATGTTCTGGCTGGCCATGCTGTGCACAGAAGCCCGCTGATGGAGAGCTGACCCTGGCGAGCTGGCCATCTGGTACCCACAGCTTGCTGCAGCGGGAGGAAAGGAGAGCCCAGCAGCGCTGTGGCCAAACAGCCGGCAGCAGTGGTAGCCAGGGAAATAGCCTTATTCTTTTGGCAAAAGCCTCTCCATGCATCCATCCATACGTCTGTTCCCTCACCCACCCCCTGTCTGAATGAAAAATCAGGGCCTTCCTGACACGAGGCAGCGCACGCCAGATGCTGAGCAGTCAACGAGACAGATGCTGCCAGGGGGACAAAAGAGGTAATCATATAAATACTTAAAAGCTCTTTTTAATCAAAATGCTCATTGTCCTTTTTAAAAGGAAGGTACTTTTTAATAGCCATTTAATTCCCTTCAAAGGCGAGAAAGGGGCGGAGGAAATATTTCTTTATGAGGCATTATTTTGCTTTCATAAATGCAGTAACTTAGCTGAAACTTTCTTCCTTTTATTTTCATTTTTTTTTTTTTTTCCTGCGGGAGCATATGAGGATAGAAAACTTGGGGCTGACAGTCTCCACTATTCG
The DNA here is from genome assembly GCF_011077185.1 of Oxyura jamaicensis. NCBI lineage: Eukaryota > Metazoa > Chordata > Aves > Anseriformes > Anatidae > Oxyura > Oxyura jamaicensis. Next base: position 41,519,909 of record NC_048895.1, on the reverse strand, counting down.
CTATTGCTGTTTATTTCCATATTTATCTCTAATACTTCCATTGACTGCCAGCCCTGCTTGTAAGGGCGTATAGACAATAAACCTATTCTTTCCCCCTTACAGAGTGAAGTTGGAGGGGAAACGCCTGCCTCCCCAAGGAGAAGAACAGCTGTCTTTGGGAACGACAGCATCAGCTTTCCCCTCCTCGACTGCACAGAGGAAAGGCAAAGAGCAGCAGGACGTGGCATCCCAAGTCAGAAGCTCTTGCATGCTCCCTCCCAGCCTCCCCGCATGCTCCCCTCTCCCTGTGAGGATGCTGGCACTGATCTCGAGCCTGCCATCGTCCCAAGGGATGACACCATCTGCAGCGAGGCTGATGAATGAGTCTCTGAGCGCCAGCAGCGGGCGGCACAGACAGCGCCCGGCCCGCTCAGCTGAGGCAGAGGTAATGATAGGGGAAGAAACCTTGTTTTGTCATTGTGCCTCTTCCTGAACACATCCCAGTCAAGTGTTGCCCTACCTCTTTCATTTGTGCACGCAGCTCCCGTGACAGTTCCCAGAGCAAACACAACGCTGGCAGCACCAGCTTCTGTGCACAGTTCTGCTCCCTGAGTCCTGCCTTTGGCTCTGACAGGGTCTAACTAGGCTCAGCTAAAGTGCCTCATTTCTGGCGTGTACATAGCATGAGATCAGTGTCACCTCTTATTTCTCACAGCCTGCCTTGCGTGTGCGTTAAGCACCTCTTTGCCATGGCACAAGCAATTCAGACAGGTGCATCTGGCTTAATCATCACAGAGAGGTCCAGTGCTGGAGCTCTTTGGGATTTATTTCCCCTTTCCCTCAGAAAGCAATGCCAGACTCTTACCTGATGAGGGACTTTGCCAGACCCGAAGGGAAGCTTGCAATGTGGCCCAGGATGATTACTCAGGAGCGTGTCCCAGATGTGTCACAGCTCCATGACTGATGGCTGCCAGATGGTGGCTCTGGAGAGGGCAGAAGCAGGAACTATTTTAGCATATTTTTGTCTAGCGTGATCCCTTTGGAAGAAGGTGGGCACGTGGTAAGCAAGAGGCAGTGTCCCTGGAGATGCCAGGTTAAATACAGTGCCCCAGGAAGGTCCCATTTCAGCTTGCACCACCAGCGCACACTCAGTGCACACTTTCTGAGCTCTGCCCCGGGATTGTGATGGCTGCTCCCCACCTACCCAAAGCAAAGTGGGAAGAAGTGGGAAGCCAGGCTGCACCCATCCTGACGGGAGCTGAATCTTTGCAGCACACAAACCCTCACAAAACCCTCTACAGGAAGCACAGCAAGAACTGGTGGCAGAGGCCATCCATTCCAGTGAGAACAGGCACAAAGTCCCTCCCTGGTGTGCAGGGGATGTTTGGGTGGCATGGCAAGGGCACTGCCAGCTCCCAAGGGCTTTGCCCATCCAAGGGGGTTTTGCACTTGGGCCAGCCTCCAGGGTTTCAGCCATCACAGTTCAGGCTTCTTCACAGCATCGCTCTGTGTACAGGAAGTGTCATTCAGAATACAGTCACAGTGCAGGAAAATATTAGGAAAACACCAGCTGATATGGATAATTAGCATATCGAACAATTGCTGCTTGATTTCACACACAGCACCCTCTCTTCTGAGGTAGTACCCCTCCCAAATTGCTTAAAATCCACATGAAAAAGAATTTGCAGAAAATTTGCAGCAATATTATTTCATTTCTATTCAGACCAAGGGCTACAGAGGGAGATCACCAGCTAGCGACACCAACAGAGAGAAGCAGTTTGTCCTGTGCAAACCTTGCTCCCAGCAGCTTGGGTGAAGCTCCTTTCATTAAAGACACCATGAAATAACTAGGGCCAAATTTTCCTGAGGCAGTAAATGTTGTGTCCTCCAGTCTATCTCATGTCTATGTTTCTGCACCAGCGGGAGGAAAGTGAGCACATCCCCTCCAGGGAAGTTCCTCAGCGGCTTCCTCCAGGGTCAGACTTCTTTCACCCTGATGTGAATGCTCAGGACTGGAGTGTCTTAAGTTATTTACTGGTACTAATTTATGTAATGAATGTAACTTTTTGTTCCCATTCATGAAGCCTGCACAAAGAGGAAGTGCCTTTTACAAGCATGTTCTTTCTTCACAAGAGTTTGCATTAGTCTGTGGTTTGTTTTAGAGCTAATAGCCCTGAGCATTAGCAGTCTTTTGCTGTGCAACCTGTGACCAAAGCTGCTATCCAACTTTTTCTTTGCTTGGGACAACCAAAGAATTACAAACAGGACTGTCATTTTCTCCCATTTGCTAATTACTGGCAAAAAATAACAATTGTTGTGTAAATCTAACATTAATTTTATGAGGTTTTTAAAAATAGACTGGAGAGTGCTAGCTGGGCACAGCTTTTATTTGCTGGTATTTATGATGTTTTGGTTTCTACAGTTCCAGAAATCAGAACCCCTCCATGCCTGTAAAAGGCAATAAAAGGGACTAGAGGTACCAGCAACATGCATCAGCAGCTCTTATTTTTACAGGTATTTGTGAATACTCATTTGTTGTATTAACCAAAGGGTCTCCTCTCTTGCCAGCTAAACAGAAGGTGGCAAGTGGCAAGGCAGAGGAAATGTTATCAGAGAGGTTGTGTTAAAATTCTTCCAAGCATTGGACAAGTTAGCAGCATTCTCAAAGCTTCTCCTCCTTGCTTTCTTGCTGGTTGGGCACACACACCCCACATGCATGGAGGGGACAGTTGTATATTCCATCATCAATCCACCTGTAATCCTCACCTCCTGGTTCTCCAGACAGCACCAGTGAAATGTCACAGACTCTGTTAAAGGCCTGACATAGACCTCACGAACTCTCCATCAAAGTCACATTGAATTCACTGGGAGATGGATCAAATCAGATTTTTCCTTGCTGTTGGCAACCTTTCACAGTTCTGAAACACATCTCTTACAGGCTGTTTTCAGGTGCTGATGTTCAAGCCAGTGCAAAAACACAGACCAAGGAATGTGTGTATCTGCAGCAGCACATAAGATATTCAGCTGTTCCTTCCAGTCGGAGCCAGCTGATACCATGCTTCATTAACCTGCACAAAATTTGCAGTCTTCCCTCTTTCCCTAAGCAATAATTAACAGCTGAGTGCTGTAATGACTTTATGTTTTACTAAGACTTCATTTTTTACTAAATATAAAGCAGTACATTTACTAGCACATTAAGGAGTATTACCATCAATAATTAAAAACTGAACTACAACTGTCCAAAGAAATGAAAAAAGCATATTTTATAATGCACGATTCTTGCTCTTATATTGCATTTAGTCACTTCCTAATTTGCAACAGCTAGTGATTCACTGCAAATTAATGTTATTCTAATGTACATATGCTTTACAAATGAATCTTTAAACATCTGTTCTTCCCCTCTCCCTAGTAAAGGTAACTGTGAGTGCAACTGGGAGAGAAAGTGATCTGCCAGCAGAAAAGAATTAAGTGTAAAGAGACACAAAGGAACCCCATAAAATATACAGGAAAAGTCCTGCTTCACCTGTCTTTTAACTACCAGGATGCAATGGAAGATATTTTGATTTGCAGGATTGCTGAGATACTTCAGGAACACCCAAAATCTGAAACGTTCACCAGTGCTGTACTAATAAGCCAAAGAATTATTAGTGGGGTTCAAAGGGGTGGTGTAGATCAACATCTGTAAAGGACGGGTGTTCTTACAAGGCTCATTCATCAGATGCAGGCATGACATTGCCACAGACCCCACAGGACATTGTGCAGGACAGGGCTGTCCACTCTGCACCTGCACCACCTAAAGACACTCAGAGCCAAAGCACAAAAATAAAAGGTCAGAGGCAAATGGGTCTGCTTTCACTTTCTTCTCTATGTCCTGTTTCCTACAGCATCGCTGAGATGCCACACAACTTGTTCAAAACATCCAAAGGAGCACCCATCCCCTGTTCATCAATGAGGTGGATTTTAGGGTTCCTTAGCCTTATGGAAAATCACAGCACCTTCCTTAGGGACAGGATTTGACTTAGCCCAGTTATTTAGAGAGCAACATACAGATTAACGCATGGACTTGAGAGAGAGAGAGAGAGACAGAAAAAAGAGATTGATAATCATAATTAAAAGTCTATGAGACACTCATATACGATGCTTTGTTACCAGAGTAGGTTGTATTGTCTCTGCCAGTGGAGCTTAATAGCAAGTCATTAGCCATCAAATCACTAATACTGATTTAAAATCAAATAATGTCTCTTTGAGATTTATCTGTAAGAGCTTGGGTGTCTGAAAAATAATGTGCCACTTAATCATTAGACCAATTAGGGGCTGCAGGTTAAATATGCTATGCAAAGCAGAGACACAGTTTTCTGCAAGACAATAGGTCTGGTTCTGATTTCATTTACCAAGAGAGCCTCCACTAAATCCAATGTTTGAAGTCAGACTCATGAGAGCAAAATTTGGCCCAACCTCTCAGATTTTTATCTTTTTTTTTTTTTTCCACCCAGTGTATGAAGAGAAGAAAACCTCATTACATGCTGTGACACATTATTTTAAATGTAAGTTTTTCAAGGTGTGAGAAAGTGAAAAAATCAAATTGAATTAAAATAAAAACACATGCCTTTCTTTTTTGCCTTCCAGTGTAATTTATATATACTCACTTTCCTGTTTATATTGCAAAAATAGACAAAACTGTTGAAAATAAAATCACTTCCTAGCTAGTACATTGGAAGGAAGTTTGAGCCTGGAGGAAGTTTAGCAGCTGAGCTATAGACTCCTGGGGAAACGGAGGCTTTGTAACAGAAGTGCTGCTGACACAACCTTCAGTGCTGTTGTGCTGGCAGTTCTTACAGTGTTTGCAAGGTCTTTTATTCTGAAAAGTGCTAGAAAATAATTGAAGGCAGTTTGTTTTCAAAGGCATCACTTTCCATCTTATCAGGAGTAGGTTACAGTTAGGGGGATATGTATTTGTAACCCATGATCTCTCTGGCCAAGCTCCTTTTAGTTATTCCTATACAAACAAAATTTCTTCTGAAGGGAGCAAGAAGTTCTGAACAGGGTATAGTTATATATAGTTACACCAAAAAAAGCACACTTTAATTAATATTATGGAGAGAATTCTAACAGCTGCAAAGTCCTGTACTGAGGAGGAGAGGGGAGGCTTAGATAAAGCCATTCCTGTGTTTCCAGCAAGGTACAGATTTTCCTATCTCTACATCACTATGGAGGGCTGAAGCATACTGAAGTAATGCTGGCCTCGGTTGTTTGGGCTGTGCAGACCCTATTCATCCTGTTGTATGGCAGGTTGTTACAGCCGAAACTGGAGGAAGTCCTGGCTGCTCTTTGGCCAGTGGAAAAATTCCAGCTATGGATTTCATCCCAAAGGTCAAACCCAGGGGAGAAACAGAAGAGTGAAAGAGAATGAGAATTTACAGAGCTTCATACTACAGCCTCAGTGTTAGGGCAGGAGTGTTCATGTTAGCACAAATGAGGCACCTTTCAGTGCGATTAAAACCACCAAAACAGCATCAGCTAGCATTTCTCATGCTCTTTTCTTGGGAGTATCACTACGTAGTTCAGTGTCACCTCACTGATAATCCACAGCAGCCTTCCCAGGCACATTAGGCTAAGCACAGCTTTACAGCCCTCAGAGTGGGGAGAGGGGCAGGAAAACTAGATAGGTGGCAGGGAAATTGAATCTTACATAAATTTAAAGTGAGACCTTTGAGGATTTCAGCTGGGTCTCCATGAAGAAGCATAGCACCACTATAAGGTGTGCCAGAGTGATGCTAAGGACCATTTCCACATCTCTTCTCTACAGCTGTGGTGAGAAATAGCAGCACCAGTCACACAGGGTCCCCCATTGCTCATTGGGCTTACTGCTGTAGTATTTCATGGTCATTTTCCACCATTACCTGCTTGTTTCTGAAGCGTGTTCATGAAAAGGATAAGGAAGAAAATGCACCCAACCCGCAGCAGTGTGTGGCACATGGTATTAAATGTGTTTCCTTTAATGCCACACAAGGGACGTTCATCTAAATGACTTGCCATACATCAGCCAGGGGCATTGTTCCAAGCCTTATTCTTGTAGGAAATCTTTGGGACTGAATAGAGAACTGAGCTTTCTTAAATTATAACCGTGTACTGCCAAACCCACACTATTTTTCATGATGTGGGCTGTGGGCCTCTTACTCTGCTGTTTGCAATATAGAAAGTAGAAATTAAACATCCTCCTTACCTGCTATTTAGCCTCCCATTTCAAAAACACTAGCTTTTGTTTTCTTCCCTGTTAACTCTTTCCTTGCTCTTTATCCATTTCAGCCTTCTTGCTGTGGGGAAGCGTTCATCTCTTGCTCTAGCTCTTCACAGAAACTGAAGCAGAGCCTTGGGGGCATGGCTGGGACACGGGCAATGTCTGCTGTGTCAGCTGGCTTAATCTCTGTGGAGGGCCATGGAGCAGCAAAGGACGTGCCCTTCCCTCTGCCTAGGGGTTGCAGCCCCGTCTGCTGCGCAAGCCTCTGACCTCCAACACTGTGCCATGCTCTGCCAGCGCCTGGGGAGGAGAGGTAGGCAGCTCGGCTGGAGCTGCTGCCCCGAGGACTTCGCTGCAGATGGTCCATGGGAACCCTCCTGCCTCTTTCTCCTCTCGGCTCCATCCCTTCAGGGAGGAGTTGCAGACCTCGATCTGCGAAGATGACTCAAGGACGTGGTGTGTCCTTACCTTAACTGGGAGATGCTGGAAGGAGCGAGCTGGCTTCTCCATCAAGTTGCTAGCGCCACTTCACAGAGGGGTCCTTAAAGCCAGAAATCCTCTGGATCACTGGTGTGGGAGGGAAGGAGCTGCTGGCCAAGCATTTCCAGTTCCAGATTCTTGTGGCCCCAAGAATATCACAAATCTTCAAGGGTTAGAATCGGACCATCAGAATGATGACTTTTATCCAGTGAGATAAGTTACGTTAAAGATCTGGATTTTGGAAAGGCATGAAACAAAGATGAAGGATTTGTACTGCAGATTCCTGTTCAGTATTTATGTCTGTCCACAAGACGCCCAGGAGCTAGTAAATCTGTTAGAGATGTTTTAGTAACTCTCAGCTAAAGGCTAATTTACTAATCTGCCAATACAGAAAAGTATTATTGCTGTGGAAAAGTAGGTCCACTCAGTGCAAGCATGAATTTCTCTAACTGTGGGAGATTATGGACATAATAATCTCCTACTTTTGCTGCTGATTTATATTAACTGTCCTCTGTTCCAAAAGCTCAGCCTTTGCCACTTACTTGCCAGTTTTAAGTGGAATTTACAGTGTATGAACAATTACAGAGAGACACACACCCCCAGAGCTACATGTAAAACAAATGTATGTACTGTTTTCTACATTGCAGAAATGCTGGCCAGACATTTACATTTGAAAATATAATAAATTAAAATAAATGTTTCCAGTGATTAATATATTCTAATTTTAAAAAAATTCTGGGTGGATTTTGGCAAATCTGACCAAGCTCATTCATTTCTCTTTGGCTAGGAAACATGGAAAGCAGACATATATATCTTTTCAAGCTTTCTCAGGTCCTTCAAGGAGGAGGAAGGAGATCCCTGGGATACAAATAGAGGACATAACTCAGGGCACATTCAAGGCTGCATTAGAAATTCCTGCTGGGTGATATGGGAATTTCATCAGGCTCTGCGTGAGACATTGGGCTAGGCAGCTTCTGATAGGGACACAAAGGAAAACCGGAGCAGGTACCCTGTTGACTACACAGCTGCACAGTGTCTGTCCTTTCAAAGGAAGAGGTAAACGTCCTGACCAAAAAAATTGAGTGCGGGTGCAGTGAAAGTCTGCATTGTCATGGACACACACACACCTGCGCACAGGGCTGCTGGTGTGAGAACTCCAAGGGCAACTTTATCACAGCCACTTCCCTGCAGCTGCCTTTGCAGCCTTCAAAACCTAAATGCTCTTCTATTATTGGACTTTCAGTATGGAGCTTTATGACTTCATTTGTCATATAGTTTTATCTTAGGTGCTGCCTTTATTTGTGCTTTAAACCAGAGGCTCTGTGGAGAAAGGGCAATAACTTGCCTATAATAGGGGGCAGAAAGAACAATTTCCTTGCCTCTTTTTGCACAAAGCAGAGGCAAAATATTCAGTGTAAGAGAGTTTTGATGATACCTTATCTTTCAAGTCTTCCTCATATTTCCCAGTAATGGTGCTATTATGTATCTTTGATTCTTTTTATGATTACAGCCTGTGACATCCTAGCGCAATGCATGAATATATCCGTTTGCAATGATATGGAAGCTTTCATTTCCACTTCACTGCTTCCCTTATCTGCCAGCTGCCCATCACTCTTTGCCTCTTCAGTGCCTTCTCTTTTTCCTCGCTCCTCATCCCCCCTTTGCCCCAAAAGGAACAAATCGACTTTCAGTTGAAAAATAATCTCAGTATGATAACTTTCTGACCCTGGGTGGAAATAGTAGTTACAAATGGGACCTGCTTGCCCTGTGTCGATCAAGGGGGAGGTAAGTTAAAGACAGCACAGTGGGAAAAAAATAAAAAATAAGAAGTGGAAAGCATACAGAAGTACCCCAGCACTACCTTGTGCTGGATTGGCAAGGCTGGCAGAAGCATGTGCCTTCGCTCACATACGTGCTTTACTCACAGCGGCCAAAGCTATGATGGTTTTCTTTATAGGCTGGTGAGGGCGCAGGTGGCCTGGAAAGATGATTACTGTGGTGACAGGATACACAGGAACCCCAATGACTAATAGATTAGAGAGATATGATGCATCCTAGTTAATCCCAGGTCCCTAAAGTCTCAAGTGCTGCTGTGCATGCGAGGGAAGGGAAGGGAAGGGAAGGGAAGGGAAGGGAAGGGAAGGGAAG